>NW_006159759.1:3363820-3396825 GCF_000334495.1 Tupaia belangeri chinensis
TTTCTTTTCTTTTTTTTTTTTTTTTTTTTTAGATTTTTTTTGCCTTAGGGTGCATGTGCTCACCAGAGAAAGAGACAGAGACAGAGACAGGGAGAGGGAAAGTGAGAAACCAGCCCCCAAAGGGATGGCCATGCTGTGATCTCTTCTTCTTCATTCTTCTTCTGGGATCTTGGGCACAAACACACACATGCCCAACATAATTTTTCAAGCCACCAGGTCTGGAACTCAAACTGCAGTTGTCCATGTGGGAGTACAACGATGTAACTGCTACGCCATCTGCTGGCCCCAATCTGGTTTTCTGTGCATTCATCTTCCTCTTCCTTGCTCTCTTTTAAGTTCTACCTTCTCCATTAATATCTGACTCAAAGTATTTTCTCAAGGATGCTGTGACATGCTCATTTTCCTACAGAGAAGCATCAGAGATAGATGCTGCTCTGACTTCCAGGTTCTCACCATAAGGAATAGGGAAATCAAAAGGTTAACAAAGTGCAAATACATAAGCTGTGTCATTGGTCTTAGAATCCATCTGTTTCTGGAGTGTATGATAAAGTCATAAAGTCAAATGTGCATTTTGTGGCCAATGCTTGCTTACTGATTTACTTTGGGTAATAAAAGAATTAAATTAGTTATATTCACCCTGTTCTGACTGCTTGGTGATGACCTTCTAAGTCAAGATTAAGTTTATTGATTCATCTACAAAAAAGGGCAACACAAATACAACCTGATTTACAGGTTAAAAAATTACACGATGTCAACTATTCTAGAAAGGGAGAAATTGATGGAGAATGAAGTAATATGTTGTAGTTGATAGCTAGAATTGAGTTCATGACAATTCTGATAAAATGATCTTGTGAATTTTACATGTTTTGTTTGTTTGTTTGTTTTTGAGATAGATTTTTGTTAGGGCACGTGTGCTCACTGAAGAGATAGACAGAGACGGCCATACTGCAATCCCTTGTCCTCGCAGGATCTTGGGCACGTACGCTCATGCACCCAGTGTGAGTTTAAGCTGTCGGGTCAGGGATTGGAACCACGGTCAGTCAACCACGTGAGATGGGAGTTCAGCCATGTAAACACTATGCCATCTGCTAGACCCCATATGACTTTTCAAGGCTCAGTTTCTTCTTCTGTAAAATAGTATTACAATTGCCTCTATTTCATAAAACTTTTGGGAATAATAGGTAGAATAAATATGAGCAATTCTTAGCACAGCAGCTGGCAAACCATACTGTATATAACAATCAGATGATGATGGCAGCAATGGCATTGGACATGGGACTCATGATGAGACAGTGAAGTTGATTACAGTCCTAAATATTATTCATTGTTTAAAAAGCCTTCATTATAAGCTACTAGATTGAAGGCTTGGAAACTAGTTAAAAATTGAGTAACTTGAAGTTGGAATCTTTATGTATATTTCCCCTTGAATTAGCATAGTATTGGCTGGTATAGAGAAAAAATTGAATAAATATTGAATGGAGGAACCAACAATTAGCGCAATGGCTATGTTGCTGGACTCTCACGTAGTCGACCGCGGTTCGCGTCCCAGACCCGGTGGCTTAAGACTCGCGCCAGGCGCGTGTGCGTGTGTGCCCAAGATCCCGAGAGGAGAATGGAGGAGAAGGGATTGCGGCGTGGCCATCCCTCCTAGGGGTGATTTCCTGCTTTATGTTTCTCTGTCTCTCTCTGTCTGTCTTGCGAGCGCATGCGCCCTATAGCAAAAACCTCTCCAAAAAAAGAAAAAAAAAATTTAATAAATATTGAATGGCATTTCGAACTCAGAAACTTCAACCCATCCTTTCTGCACACTTCCCTCCCTGTCGCTTACCATGCGTAGGACAGTGCCTGACTTAAAGTTATACTCTAATATTTTAGGAAGTCTGAAAATAGTTTTAAGTAATTTTTTCCTTCTTAAAAAGTACAGATAATGCCTTTCTTCAAAAAAATACTTATGAGACATTTTAATACCATATAATTTAAAATAATCTTTAATAATATTATTTAAAGGTCTCATTTCCTCAATAATTTGTTTTATCGTGGTATACTTTGTGATGTATCAAAATAATTCAAGACAATGCATCTAGTCTGGCCCAGAGATGGTAGTTAAAGATCTATATCTAGGAGGCAAATGTCTTATGAAATACCCAAAGTAAGATAAAGTATGTTCTTAATTTCCTAGTATGTGTGGAGTCTAAAGACTTGTACCAATGAACAATACTCAGGATACAAAATTGATGTTTTATGAGTTTACAGAGTGATTGCAGTGCACAGCTCAGAAATTTGTAAGCAGTTTATTGCTTAAAATCTTTGTTTGATTATTCAAAACCTGTTAAGGACAAACAACATTATAATTCCCTGGGCTCTTAGCTACAGAATAAGAAATAATTTGAAAATAAAAACATTCAAATGAAAGGGGCTTCCTGGGTGAAAGTTTTCCTTGAGCTCATCTCCAAACTCACAGGAAAGTCTGGGAAATGTGGTGAAAAGAACAGAGGGGTATGTGTCCTCTTTCTTCTCTGGTCTTTGCCTTCCCCAAGTGAAAAATCATGGTTATATATTATGACTCTCCCAACAGTTCAGTGGAAAAAAAATCTAGCCTTGTAAAACTTATAGAAAAGGTAGAAATAAATTTAAACAAATAAATGACCAATACATATTTATTGAAAAATTAACATTTATCATTTTGTAAACTAAGCTATTTGTTTTGTGTGTGACAGAACTATTCATTAATGATAATGAAAGGGAACATTTATTTATTAAAGTTTAGGTGTCCTCAGTAAAATGTGTAGCTCAATATCCCGAAATAAATTTGGGCAATCTGCTTACTTTCTAATAGTATATACTGTGGTTCAGAAACTTCTAAGATTAGGTTGTTAAAGGAGAGTGCATGAAACTGCTGATTCATTACTTTTCTAATAATAAACTGTGACGAGTAACTATAAATGATTATCAGGGAATAGAGTGAGCAATAGCTATAATGAACACAGAGGGGGTACATTTCCAAAATAGCATGTGCCATATGTACGCACAAAACCAATTATGCAAGTAATGTATGCATCACTCATGCCATGTTTTGCAAATCAGCAAACCTTTTAAAGTTCCTCCTAATGAGAAGTTTGCTGATTGTTGCCTGGGGAAAATCAAGGAGAATTTCCATAGTGCTTTATGGAGAAATTTACAGCTGTTTAGTTCTCTTTCTTTCTCTGTCTCTCTCTGTGACTCTCATCTCTAGCTCTGGTTCTGGGTCTTTCTTATAATCATCAAGAAGAGTCTTGTAAAGAACATACATTTAGAAGCCTACAGTTAGGACTTACACCAGGCATTCAACATGTTTGTTAGAGTACTCTTTCATGGCTCTAGTACTCTTTCATTGATCTAGCTTGCCTGCCATTCACGATGAAAAATAAAGGCATATTCATTTGTCTCCTACAAGTTAATTTGCAGCACTGTTTTAACCTATTGCTTTAACAATGCCAATTTTTCTGCAAACCCTACAGGAACTTCTGACGATTTTATATCAAATAAAAAAAGGTTACATTGTTTGTGGATTGAATTTAAATTTTTCTACCTAAGAAACTCTAGAATATGACCAAAGCAAAGTTTACTTCTTCCTAGAATTAACTACTGTATAAGCTATTCTGCTAAGATATATATTACTCTTTTTGTTATTACCTGTTTACAAATATGTTTTTCAAACTAGGCCTTGAGCAAATATATAACATTATTAATTATCATATCCCTGGAACAACATCTTATAACTTCCAAGAACTTAGTAACTATTTCTTAAGTTAATAAGACCCTTTATCATGGCCCCCAAATTACTGTGAAGTTATATTCTGAGAGCAATGTAAGATGTCATGTAAAAGTACCAACCACAGATCTTAGAACATAGTAAAGAGTGGAATATTTTATTGAGGGAGAGGGCATGATTTTTCAAGCCACCGAGTCTGTGACTTGAACCATGAGGATTCAGCACCTTAACCTTCATACCACCTACTGACCCAATAGTGGATTTTTTATTTTTTGAGAGGTTTTTGCTTAGGGAACATGTGCTTGCAGAGAGGGGGAGGAGAGAAAGAGACAGTGAGAGGGAAAGTGAGAAATCATCCTCCCCTGGTTGGGGTGAAGGGGAGATGGCCATGCCATTATCTCTTCTCCTCCATTCTCCTCCCAGGATCTGGGGTATGCAAGGACACATACCTGGGGTGAATTTTAAGCCACTGGTCTGGATTCAAACCACAATCAGCCAATGTGGAGGTGCAGCAAGGAAACCTCTATACCGGTTGCTGGCCCTCTAAGTGTGAACTCTTTTTTTTTTTTTGGAGAGGTTTTTTGCTACAGGGCATGTGCTCTCGCCAAAAAGACAGAGAGGGACAGAGAGACAGAAAGGGAGAAATCACCCATGGGGAGGATGGCCATGCCTCAACCCCTTCTCCTCCATTCTCCTCTCAGGATCTTGGGCATGCACACACATGCGCCCAGTGTGAGTTTAAGCCACCGGATCTGGGACTCGAACCACAGTCAGCTACATGGGAGTCCAGCGACATAGCCATTATACTAACTGCTGGTCCCAATCATGAACTCTTTTAAATGGCAGGTCATATTTACACTTTTCCAGTATTACTTCCTTTTTCCTGTTACTAAATAGTTACATTACTCTAAAAATTTAACTTCTATTCTTGATTCAGTTGTAAGACTGCTCTACAATACTACACTAGTATAATATAACCCACACTCTATGCCTGCAATGGCCTCTCTCAACAGTTAATGAGTCCACTCCCTTCCAGCATTCTCACAACTATTCCCTCTCCTTATTCCACCCAATCTTGCATCTTTCACAAAGACATCTTTCATATCTACCTCTCCATATAAAAAAATCATTGGGGTCAGCAGGTGGCGTGGTGGTTAAGGTGCTGGACTCCACATGGCTAACTGGTTTGAGTCCCAGTCCTGATGACTTGCTTTCTCTTTCTTTCTCTCTCTCTCTTTCTCTCTGCATCTCTCCAGTGAGTGTACATGCCCTATAGTAAAATTAAATAATAATCAATAACATTAAATAAATCATCTTAAAAATCACCAATATATATGAATTCATGATTTATTTTTGTCTATTTACAGGTAAACTTAATTCCAACTAAAAATAATCTATTAATGAGCAGAATAATACTACTTATCTCAGTGACTAAAAAATTGTCTGGTCAAATAATATAAAAAATGAGCCCAGGACCAGCAGTTAGCATAATGGGTATATTGCTGGACTCCTATGTAGTCAACTGCAGTTCGAGTCCCGGACCTGGTGGCTTAAAACTCACGCTGAGTGCATGTGCGTGTGTGCCCAAGATCCTGAGAGGAGAATGGAGGAGAAGGGATTGCGGCGTGGTCATCCCCCCTGGGGGGGGTGATTTCTCCCTTTCTGTCTCTCTGTCTCTGTCTGTCTGGCGAGTACACGCACACTATAGCAAAAACCTATCCAAAAAAAAGATCCTAGATTTTTCTTGTAGTACCAAAAGAGAAATTGGTCAAAAGCAAACAAACAAAAGTATGAGCACATGTCAAAAGGATGCAGGATTAATCTCAAAGAACTCTTAATGGCCAAATATGGGAAAAAATTATTAACAAAATATTATTGAGTTATAATAAAATATTTAAAATAAAGACCCAATTGATAAAAGGAAGTATTTAAATAAACAGATAATAGAAGAAGAAGAAGAAAAAAAAACATGTACAGAAGAAACCCAAGTAATTTAGGTAGACATGCTGCTGCTAAGAAGGTGGATTATTACTACCCAATCCTTAATTGTGGTCTGTATATAATGATTTTCTTCATAAAAGTATAGAATGGAGAGTGAAGGTGATAGAGTAATTTTCCAGAGAAAAATCTCTACCAGTGGAGGAAGGTCATCATCAACTACGATAAATAATGTTGCTACCATGTACTATGGATATGATGTTCTTGATGATAACTTTACCTTATAATCTTTCTTCCCTAAATGTGTAGCCTGACTCTACTCATGAGAAAAACTTCCGACAAATCTCAATGCAGCGATATTCTAAAAATGCCTGACATCTGACTGGTACTCCTCTAATTGTCAAGGTTTGTAACAGACAAAGATGGAGAAACTGTCACAACCTAAAGAACTTGCCATTGGCACCAGAATTCTGGGCTTAAGTGTTACTTTGTGTCTTTGGCGACATTAGATTTTAGGTAACATGTTCAACTTTTCGAGATGCTTAATTTTCTTATCTATAAAGTTGCAATGACAACATCTAACCCAAAGGGTTCATATTAAATGGTATAATGCAGGAAAAAGATCTAGCAAATGCCTGGGATGTTGTAGGTACTAGTTACAAATTCTTTTGGATTTTCTTATATAATATTCTACCAAGAGCTAAAGTGCTAAAGGATCACGTCACATTCTTTATTGTTCTCTATTATTTTATTCTTTCTATCTTATAAAAATGAAGCATGAAAGGTATCTTGTGAATGTTTGGCTCTTTTTCTATAGAGCCATTAAATATATACAAATTTTAAAACAATGTGTTCATAGAACTGGAATACTTTCAGTTTTGATTGTCTTGCTGTTTATCCTTTGGCATCATAAATACAATTTTCTCATGATCATAATAGTATGCTTTTTCCCCTCCTAGTTAACTTGAAATGTCTTATACTTTAACTAATTCCAAAGGGAAATAGAATACATTTTTAAAGAATTATTTATTTAATTTTATTCATCATTATTAGTTTTGCTTTAAAAAGATGCATTTATTTAATTCCATTTGTTATTATTATTTTTTTTTTAAATTTGACCAGAGAGAGACTGAGAGAAAGGGAAAGGGAGAAAATAAACCACCAGGTCCAGGACATGAATTGTGGTTGTCCATGTAGGAATCCAGTGCTTTTAACCACCATGCCACCTACCAGCCCTCATTATTAGTTTTTTAATTTGGTACATGGCACATGTGTTCACCAGATAGAGACAGAGAGAAAGAGAGAGAGAGAAAGTGAGATCTGGGACTCACACCATTTTAGGCCATGTGAGAGTACTGCGTGAACCACCATGCTGCCTACTGACCTTATGATTCTTATTAATATTAACAAAATTTTAAGGATATTGACAGACTGAAGTTTATGAAAAGAGGTTGTAGTTTTACAACCAAAGTAAAATTGGCATGGGCTTTTATTATATTGGAAAAAAAAAACTTAAAATCTTCTGGACTACAGCTAGAGCTTTTCTATATTTCATCTATAAAGAAGATTACTATAAGGATGGAAAACCCTTTAGGTGCTTCACAAGATTTTTATTTCCTTCTTACATTTTATTTTAGAAATGTTTAACCTGTCGTATTGTGATTGTTTTTAAGGATAAGCACAAAATAATCACTAGATTGAAAATAATCTCGCGTAACAGTTTCTCATAAACTGTGAAAAAACTAGCAGCTAAATTGTTTCTAGAAAGGAAAGAAGATGAAGTTATTCTATAATTTTAGCTTTGTGCTTACTTTACATTTTGGAGGATGCCAATTTTAATGTGAATCAGAGTTAATTCCTTTGGTTGTCGTGGTGTTACAAAGATACATTAGACCGTTCTAATAAAATAAGGTTTATATACTTTTCACTTCAAAGTGTTTTGCAGAGGAATTGTAGAAAACAAACATAACATAAAATATTTCTAACCAAATTTCCCCTTGCTTGATGTTGACTTTAATTTGTTTAGCCTAAAAATACACAAGTTGATATTCAATAATACTAAATTGAATACAATTTCCTCATCTCCTGAGGAATATGTTTCATTATCTACTTACACCCATCGTTTGTGAATAAAGAGGGTATTTCATATATTGGCAAAGATATAGAAGGCATGAAACTTCCCTAATGTAATTTCAGCTAATTAAAGACTCGTTAAGAAAGAAATAGAAATGAGAATTTGCCTGAGAACTTGCTTAAGTAATTTTAATTTTTAATCATTTTATTCTCTTACTAATTAAACAATTTGATGGGTACCTATAGGCTATTTACCTAGTTTTCTCTGTTTTGTCCTACAATCTACTGTGTGCCCACTAATCAAATCATGATGGTCTCTGAAGGTATTCAGATTTTTTCCCTGTATTGTTTTGATTCTAAGTACAATGCTTGAAAAAAAAATCACATAAATTTGCTATAGAATTTTATATGCTTAACTTCAATTCTACAAGAATGGATTTCTTGGGAACCCAAATATGTAAGGAACAGATAAAACACAGGGAGAGAAGCCAATAAAGGGATAACAAATAAATAGTAAATGACAGAAAAGAGCATTCAAGGGAGAAAGGCAAAATGACAGTTAAATAGCATGGACTGAAGTCTTCCAACACTTACGTTTGAATCTCACCTCTGTTACTCACAAGCTGTGTGACCTTGACCAGGTTACTTAGCTCTGCTAAGCTTCAGGTCAAATGAACATTCTAGTTCACTGACACACGACTGGCTGTAGCTTAAATCTATACTTGTTTCATCTTTATACTTTCCCCACTCCCTGCTTACAATATCCTTTGGTCATCTCAAATTTCTTGCATCTCTTCTTTTGTAAGTGTTGGGATTTCTTATATTTATAACTACTTAGTGGACTTCCCTTCCATTTGGGGAATTTTTATTACTGGGTAATTACCGTTCTTCTTTCAACATTTGTCTTAATGTACCTTCTAACTGAGGCTTTTCTTGAATTAATCTGGAAGAATTAATTATTTTATTTTGGACTCTTAGCAATTTTTTAAACCACTGAAATTAGATGTCATATTCTGTTTACATATTTGCTTCCCCCAACAGATAATCCTATTCATCTTTGCATTCTCATTTCCATGTGCTATTCAAATCCAACGCACAATGAATGTTTGTAGTATCATAGATAATTGAATACATAATACCATGCCACTTCCTCTTTTTATTTTTTTTTAAAGGTTTTTGTTATGGGATGTGTGTGCTTGCTGAAGCGAGACCAAGAGGGAAAGGGAGAAAACACTTACGGGGGAATGGCCATGCCACAGTCCTTTCTCCTTCATTCTCCTTAGGTTTTGAGCGTGTATGCACGTGTACCTGCCGTGATTTTCAAGTTGCCAGGTCTGAGACTTCAGCTTTGCCAACCATGTGAGAGTCCAACACCTGAAACACCATGCCACCTGCTGGCCCCACATTTTCCACTTTGTAAAGCTTAGCTATATCCTATTGTTTTGTCTATAAAATTTGACATTGAGGGCTTGTTCCATGGTATACTAGTAAGTGGTGCTCAAGAGAAGCTAGTTTCCACATGGTGAATGGGGTTCAAATCTCCACTCAGTCAGCCCAAAACAGGCCAAGCATATGTGCCAATGTCCAGGGTCCATTAGGCTGGAAGACAGGAGGATGGGATTGTGGTTTGACCAAGCCCTGTAGAGAGGGCTCATCTCTCTCTTACTCTCTCACTAGCACATGGGTACACATGCACTATACATGAGTTTTTAAAAAAGGATGGAAATTAATTAATTAGACTGAAACATCTGCCTTTATTTTTACATTAGTATATTTAACCTGTAATAATTGAAAAAGAGATAGAATAGGGGTAAACTTTGAATAGGACTATTCTTGTTCATAGTAGGCCATTTGCTTCTTGCCTTAAACACAAAGAGAAAGATAATTTTTTTAGGTGGATTTAGATGGACACATTTTTATGAGAAAACAGACTTTCATATTAGGTGCCCTGGGGACTTGATGATAGTCATTTATTTAGGTCAGCATAATCATTGGGAATGAAGATGGTAGTCAATGTCTGATGGGCTGGATGAAAGAAGTTAGCCTTACTTCTCAAGACTGGAGATAATTCAGAAGGAAAGACAAGGTTATTACATGTAATGTTTTGGATTTTCAGTTTCATCTAAATCAAAGAAGGGGTGGTATTTTATCAATCTAAAAGAAGAAGAGAGAAGGCATGTTCTTTCTTTTTGTTATTTTCCTCTTCCATTTCTGGGAGTAACTATCACTACAGAGATATACTTTTTATTTATATATTATTATTATTATTATTATTATTATTAAATTTGCTACAGGGCATGCATGCTCACTAGAGAGACAGAGAGGGAAAGTGAGAAAGCAAGATGCCAGTTACAGGACTCTAACAGGGTTTGGATATATGGGAGCACCTCAACTACGACCCCACCCGCTGTCCCTCCAGAAACGTATTCTTACATAAGTATAATTGTAATAGTTCCCATTTACCTAATACAAATTAGGTATTGTATAGTAACATGGGAATCTATGTCAAGTGCACTACATATGGCAAATTTTATTTGTCGTAAGAGAAAACTGAGTTTCAATGTACTATAAGTTTCACACGATTATAGGCAATGAACTGAGGATTTGAACCATTTTGTCTTGTTACACAGCCATAGCCATAATACAAACCACTTCAACATTGTGCATATTTCATTTTACACAACATTTTCTATGCAGTTTCATTGTACCCTCATAAAAATTCTGCTATATTTCTTCAGATATGCTTTTTTATTTGTAGGGGGATGTGTCAGTGCATAGGTGGGAAAATTATACTGATCATCAGGCTATGATTGACATGACTGTTCTAACTCTGGTGCCCACATGTCTAACATGACAAGGGAATCTCAGAGGAACATGAAAATTTTCTCAGAAATGTTCCTGTGAGATCAGAAGAAAGTAATTTGAAACCAAATGACCTTACACTAAATTCATAATAATTCTTGGGACCAGCAGTTAGCATAATGGCTATGTCGCTGGACTCCCACATAGTCGAAACGGTTCGAGTCCTGGACCCGGTGGCTTAAACTCACACTCGGCACATGTGAGTGCATGCCCAAGATCCCAAGAGGAGAATGGAGGAGAAGGGATTGCGGCGTGGCCCTGAGGGGTGATTTCTCACTTTCTGTCTCTCTGTGTCTGTCTGTCTGGTGAGCGCACACGCCCTATAGCAAAAACCTCTTCAAAAAAAAAAAGAAAAAAAATTCATAGTAATTCTTTTGTAGAGTTTAACTATAAATAATATAATCCCAAGTTAATATAAGATAAAAATTAGGTTTTCTGTGTCAGTTTTATCTTAGTTTTTTATACAATCAATTTCAATATTGCAGGTGAAAGGATACTGTATACTATATAGTATTGTATACATCTTAGAAGGAGGATGTGCACACATGAATGTAATGTGGTCAGAGACTCAGCTAATATCGTACATGGCAGCACCAAAACATACATGCAGAGATTTTTATTCTCATTCATTAGCTTACTAAATTTGCAAGTGTGTATTAAAGCCTTAAAAGTGTTTCCACTCTATGCCAGTGTTGGAAACTTGGATTAGGAGGTGCAAAGAAGATAGAAGCCAACAGATGGATTTACAATATTTACAATTTAGAGTTAGATTAAAAGGGACATTTAGTTTAGTAATTTCAAATACTCATGATATTTTTTGTGTGAGTTTTTTTTTTGCTAGAGGTCACATAAGCTCACCAGAGAGACAGAGAGACAGAAATCACCACCCGGGGAGGCTGGCCATGCTGCAGTCTCTTCTTCTCCATCCTCCTCTCAGGATTTTGGGCACGCACAGACATTCACCCACCTAAGATTTAAGTTGCAGCTTCTGAGACTCAAACTGTGGTTGAGTATGTGGGTGTCCAGCAACATCATTGTTAGGCCATCTGCTGGTTCCCCCATGCTATTTTTATGATTAATAGTAGAAGAGCAGATTTTTATTAAAATCTGGTTTTATTTTATTTATTTATTTATTATTATTTATTTTTTTTTGAGAGATTTTTGCTATAGGACGTGTGTGCTTGCCAGACAGACAGACAGAGACATAGAGACAGAAAGTGAGAAATCACTCCCCAGGGGGGATGGTCACGCCGCAATCCCTTCTCCTCCGTTCTCCTCTCGGGATCTTGGGCACGCACGCACACGCTCCCGGAGTGAGTTTTAAGCCACCGGGTCCGGGACACGAACCGCGGTCGACTATGTGGGAGTCCAGCAACATAGCCATTACGCTAACTGCTGGTTCCCTGGTTTTATTTTTTGAAGCAGTAATAATAGGTGATCTTTTTAAAAAATATATTTATTTATTTTTCCCATGAAAAGGGAAGGGAGAGACAGAGACAAGCACACAAAACAGGGGTTTCCAACCATGATCCATCTCTTGGCTCAGCCAGCCAGAATCATGAGTGCATAGATGCGTGCCTGCCATTTACAGAAAGACGTTGGGATGAGAACCTGGGAACTTCCCACATGACATCAATACTGTGGAGCATTGCACTACCACTGTGCCACTGTTCTTGGGCATATATACAGGTTGTTAATAAGTTTTAAGAATACTTACTGCATATTTCACATTGTAGAAGAAATGAAATAAACGTAGAGGTTTAGAAATTCCTTTAAGGAGGGCCAGCTCGTGGCGTGGTGGTTAAGGCAGCTGAATGCCACATGGCTGACTGAGCAGTTTGAGACCCAGACTCAGTAGTTTGATAGGGCACATTGTGCATGTATGCTCAGGGTCCCCCAGGGAGATTGGAGGAGAGGGGACTGTGGCATGGCCATTACCCCTGGGAGGCTATTTCTCACTTTCCCTCTCACTGTCACTGTCTCTCTCTCTCTCTCTAGTGAGTACATACACACTAAGGCAAAAGTCTCTAAAACTATGCAAATTAATTAAAATACCTTTTAACTTTTCACAATAAAGAAATTATTTATTAGTATTTCAAGAATTATTTGGGCAAGCAAATGGTGTAATGGCTATGTCACTGGACTCCCACATGGCTGACTGCAGGAAATATCCTGGACTCAGTGGCTTGGAACTCACACCGAGTGCATGTGCATGTGTACCCCAAATCCCAAGAGAGGAGGAGAAGGGACTGCAGTGTGGCTAGTCTCCCTGGGGGGTGATTTCTTGTTTTTTGTCTGTCTCTGTCTCTCTGGCAAGTGCAAGCACCCTATAGCAAAAATCTCTCTCTCTAAAAAAGATTATTAGTATTAATAAGCTATAATAAAAATATTGAATATGATTTTTTCAGTCTCTACTTTAAAACTAACCATAATACTATTTTACAATTTTGTAGCAATTTTAATGTCAGCTTGAGTTAATATTACTAAGACAACAGTTTACTACATCATGGTTATTTCATTAGAATACAATTACTTATTATATAATTATTTCAGGAAAACTGATTTTAAAAAGGTCTCTAGTATATCTGTCATGGATATTTGATACATAAAATATCTAAAAATATAACCAGAAGTTTTAGAAGTTTATTGGCAATTATTTCACTTTATTTAAACATACACAACCAACTACAGCAAAACAAAGTTTTAGAGACACTAAAGTTAGTATAAGATCTTTTCTTAAATTACTCACATTTCATTAGTTTATAGGCAACAAAATCAAAATGTCATCTGGACATAATATTGGAAGAATGTGAGATAAGATTGTTTTAATTTTGTGAGTTATACTATGACATTTTTATAACTCATTTCTGAGGACAGAAGTCAAACTACTTTTTCATATTTCCAAAATCCCTTCCATAGGGCCTGGGATGAGTTATGCTCACAAACAATGAATCATTTTAGCGCATTTGATAACAAGATTCTTCCTACCTCCTGTCCCTTAAATAGTCTCTTTGTTATGGGTGAGTCACACCCACAAACATTAAGAGACCATTTTGACTCACTGGTAACAGGATTCTTCCAACATTCTATCCTTGGGACAATGTCTTGTGACACATACAAGACCCCTTATCTCTGTTACGGTACACTCTTTGCTGATGCCTTCTGGAAACACAGACCTCCCTCTCCAATCACTAACCTAAAGATTGCAAAAGCCCACCTATAAGCTACAAGCCCCCTGCTTCCAGATGTCCCATCTTTTGGGGCCAGAACAATGGGAAAAACTCTTTTCACTGAATGCCAAACTTTGTTACTCTCAAAATCAAATAAAAGGATCCCCTGTATCTGGTTATTCTGAGAAAGGCTTGTTTGTGTTTTCTCCGGGTGTAGGTCACACTCATTCATGCTTACAAATAAACTGGATTAGTTATTATTTCTGTAGAATTGGTTATTCTGTTGACATTTTTATGTCATGAACTCAACAAAGTAAAAAAATTTTGTCTTAAAATAGTTTTTTCTTAAATAACATGTTTTTCTTTTAAATACAAAATTTTAATTTCTTTTTTCCATCTACTATCAAGGATTTTATTTTGTTTAGATATTAAATCACTTAGCAATATTTATGATACACACCTGCTATTTGTCAGGTACTGTGCCATGCATTGAGGCTGATGAAATAATTAAGGTATGTTTTAGATTTTGATATTGAATATTGGAAAGTCTAAGAGTTAAGAAATATGATAATCACTAGCTTAAGTATTAAATTTCAACTTGATTCCAAAAGTAATCAAACTTTCAGATTCGATTAAAGGAAAGGGCCATTCTGGTTAATGTGATTTTTATTAATTAAGAAATCATTAAGGAATAACTAAATGAAATCCTGCACCATAACTTTCCAAATTAATTTAAATCTCTAATCATATTCTGTTCCTACCGCTTGGGGCTAATTCCAGGTTCTGATTTGTATCTGCCTGTATTTTGACATTTCATATCCTATTAGTCATTCTACTACCTTAATTCTAAATGTTATTTTGCTTAATCTAAAATATATCACACTTTTATTTGTATATTTAAGTATGTGTTTGTATGTTTTGTGTTTATTGGGCAAAATTTCATGAAAGTAGCATCTATACAAGACTGGTTCCAATCTAAAAAGAAAAAAACAAATAATTTATTTGAATTACCTGCAAAGTTAAAATCATAGGACTCAATAATCCAGAATAAGCAACTGTTAGATTATTATGTGAATTTCATTACACACAATATTGGTCCACATATGCATTTACTTTTTTTTTTTTTTTTTTTTTTTTAGTTTTTTGCCATAGGGCATGTGCACTTGCCAGTGAAAGATGGTGAGAGGGAAAGTGAGAAATCCTCCCCAGGGGCGATGGCCATCCAGGCTGCAATCCCTTTTCCTCCAACTTCCGGGCATGTGCTCACATGTGCGTGGCATGAATTTCAAGCCACCTGGTTCAGATATTGAATTGCAGTCACCCATGTGGGAGTCCAGCACATTACCCACTACATCACCTGCTTGCAACCAAGTATATTTTTTCTTAAAGGCAGTGGTTATATCTACTGTCCATCCCATTATAAAAGGGGGATTAACCTGGGATAGAAAATAAGGACTAGAGAAGTAGTTCATAAAGAATAAATTGTTTTATCTTTATTTGAATATTAGACAATTTGGTCTGGGTTCCACAGTAAATCACTTCAGTTGTGGATGTGTGTTTGTGGTAGGGAACATGGGTAGAACTAGGTCAGTAGATAAATCTGTTTCTGTCATAGAAAGAAGTCGAGACCGGGAGAGTTTGTATACGTGTTAGTGATCCTAACTGCCAGTCTAGAACTAAGTCCTATGAACAAAACTGCATCATATAGCATCAGTTCCAAAAGTTTTTTTTTTTTTTTTCTCACTGATGCGGAAATTTAAGTGCATTCTTACACTGTGACAGTAGCTTTCAAATTAGTCTCATTGTGAGTCACAGACTGATTCCAATGAGCTTGTCCTAGCAGGACAGATCAGTTTGTACTCAGTGAATGCCTATCATTCTAGGAACCAAAGATACATCTGTGAGAAAACTAAAACAAAAATAAACTGGCACCATATCTGCTCTCAAGGAGTTTCAAAGTATGCAAAGTGCTGTGAAAGAGAAATAGAGCTGAGAAAGCACCTACCAACAGACCAAACTTAATCTAAGAATGAGGGAAGTGTTTTCTAAGGAATGGTATGTAGGCAGAGACTCAAAAGAGAATCAGATATTGGGAGAGAAAAAAAAAGGATTCTCAAGCCTGACTGTCCATTGGAATCACTTGGGAACTTTATAAACAATATTAAGCTTCATCTCCAGGCATTTGATTGATTTGTCTTCATTGCTGCTTGTCCTTGGAGATTTTTTTTTTAAGAATTATTTTATTTTATTCATCATTTTTTTTTTTTTAAATTTGACCAGAGAAAGAGAGAGACCGGGAAAGTAATAATATAAGTTACCAGGTCTGGAACTCAAACCACTGTTGGCCATGTGGGAGTCCAGAGCCTTAACCATCACACCACCTGCCAGCCCCTGGTCT
This sequence comes from Tupaia belangeri chinensis, assembly GCF_000334495.1. NCBI lineage: Eukaryota > Metazoa > Chordata > Mammalia > Scandentia > Tupaiidae > Tupaia > Tupaia belangeri. Next base: position 3,380,013 of record NW_006159759.1, read on the forward strand.
TGGAGAGTTCTGAAAGTTCAAGACCAGCGGTTGGTGTAATGGCTATGTTGCTGGACTTCCATGTAGTCGACCATGGTTCAAGTTCTGGACCCAGTGGCTTCAACTCATGCCGGTCACATGTGTGTGTGTGCCCAAGATCCTGAGAGGAGAATGGAGGAGAAGGGATTGTGGTGTGGCCATCCGACCTGGGGGGGGGGGGATTTCTCCCTTTCTGTGCCTCTGTCTCTCTCTGTCTCTCTGGTGAGCACACATGTCCTATAACAGAAACCTCTCCAAAAAGAAAAAAGAAAGCTCTAGCAGGGATCCCAATGTGCAACCAAGGTTAACAACTCACTATTCTAGAAGTGGCAACAGCATAAGGAAGGCCAAGGACTGAAAGAGAAGGACATATCCAAGCACCTAAAACTACCCTACCATGATGTCAAAGAGAGAAGAGGAGGATGGGTAGAAGATGCTATTTGAGCACCTTTGGCAGTAAGAGCATCTGTGCAGTTGAGTACTAGGAGGTCCAGAAAGAAGAGAAGCAGAACCTTCAGTTGTGTGGGCAAAGGATGTTTCTGCTGATGACATAAACATTTCATGATTACTGGGTGTTAGGTGGATAGTTAAACCAATTCAAGCCAGATAATACTAACTGGCTGATTATATAGTGCTACTCATAATAAATGATTTGAAATTTGTATAAAAGTTAAAGTATAGTTGGTGGAAACAGTATCTAATAATGATAAAAGACTCATGAAATTATCACTTATTTAGCCATAGGTGTTTTGAAACTAAATTTTTTGTCATTGAGCATGGTAACTATCCATACTGATAAAATGTATTCAGTATGGCAGAATATTTATATTACTTATATGTAGATTTGTCTAGTATGGGGAATTATCTCTTGCAAAAATAAAAGCATGTATTTATACATGCACTTACACATATACTGAAAACAGAATGCACTTACACATTTATTGAAAATAGACAATATAGTAAAACATTTCTCTTAACTGTCGAATAATGAAATTTGAGGGGAGAATACAATTTTTATGGGACAATTGCAACACTGCTTATGATGTTTCTTAGACTTATGCAGTTCCTAGAGTAAATAGACAAGTATAAAATAGGCGTCTATTATTTAGCTTCTCTGCTATCCAGAATTAGATGAGAATATGTGACTAGGAAAATAAGAGATAATCTGAGTGAGAATATGGGGTGAGCTGGATGAAAGATTTATAAATGATTAGAGTTTCAATAGAAAGACCAGCAAGGATTAACTAAATAAAATCTTCCTTCACAAATCTGTTAAGCATGAATACGAAGACATGAGTGGTCAACCTAGACGGATTTTTTTTTTTTTTTGGGAGAGATTTTTGCCATAGGTGGATGTGGTCTCCAGAGAGACAGAAAGTGAGAAATCACAAACTCCCCCCCACCCCCCGCTTCCTGGGAGGGATGGCCATGCTGCAATCCCTTCTCCTTCATTCTCCTCTTGGGATCTTAGGTATGCACATGCCCCCCGTGTGAGTTTCAAGCCACTAGATCTGGGACTTGAACCACTGTTGACTACATGAGAGTTCAGTGGCATAACCACCACCCATCTGCTGGTCTGTAATTAGGAGAATTTTAATAAATGGATCTGTTTGTTTAAGTGGCAATATGGCAATAAATAGATACATAAACCTGGGAAGAAATGCCTCAGAATGGGGGAGACCTGTTGGTTGCTTAGTCAGCATGTTTCTTTATGTCTGGCTCCTACTAAGTTCTAATATTTGTTCAGTTACCTTCCCTTTCCCTATATTACCTAAATGCTGATATTACTCAAGTTGTAAAGGGGGATCCCACTTTGCTTAAGTACAGTAAGGGCAATGCTAATCACCACTCCATGGGATTTGGAATTCAGTCCAATAAAAGGTGCTTGACATCTTTAGTGCATGCCACTGGTCCTTGTCTTCACAGATTTGTTCAGAGACAGCCATGTAACCATCACCAAAATGAACTATGCTGAGAACTCCAGGTCATGAAGTTTTCCAAGTCTTTACAAATAGCTACAGCAAATATGTTCTTGCTCTTTGTGTAGGTGAGAGCTTTAAATTCCTGTAGCCATTTTGACAACATGAGGAAGCTTGTCTCAGAGTAAAATTATCTTGTAGAATGTATCTCAGAGGAATGGAAAAACAGGATACCTGAAGCTTCCTCTTTTAGAACTCTGAATTTTCCAATGATATGAGCCCAAAGTAAGTCCTTTTAGATTGTTTTCTCTGCCACTTGAAATAAAAAGTCATAAATGATGCCCAAGTGATACAAAGATAAAAGATTAGAATTCTTGGTTATGAACTTTCTTTTAAAGATTTTTTCCATAGAGTATATGTGCTCTCAGGAGAGAGACAGAGCAGAAAAATGAGAAATTACTCCCACCCCCCCTCCCAAGGGGGAATGACCACACCATTATCCCTTCTCCTCCATTCCCTTCTCATGATCTTGGGCACACACATACATGCAACCAGTGTGTTTCTCAAGCCACCAAGTTCAAGACTCAAACCAAAGAGTCGGCCATGTGGAATCCAGTGCCTCAACGACCATGCTACCTGCTAGCCTGATTATGAAACTTTTTTAAAAAAATATTCTCTCCCTTGACTATGTCAGGTTCTACTTTCCTGTGCAATTTAGCCATAATTCAACTTTTCACAGAATCATTCAATATTTTTTCCTCCTTATTAACATACTACCATAAAATTATTGATTTATAAGAAAAATGTGACATACATCAGTCTTTCTCAGTTGAGGTCACTAGGTATAGCATATCCTGACCCAACTACCTTCTGCACTGGGATAACTGTGAGTATTTGAGAAAGATGTTGGTTGAGGGATACAAAGTTTTGATAGAAAGAGTAAGTTCCAGAGAGCTATTGTAGAATATTGTGACTATAGTTAACAATGTATTTATTCTCAAACAACGCCAAACAAGTGGATATGAAGTAGTCTCACCACAGAAATGTGAACTATGTGACTTATATGTCAAGATTATTACTTTCCATTTACTTAGTTTACCATAAAAATAATCCCCTAGAGTGCTCTACAAGAAGTAATTCCATGGTAATTACCAGAGTAAACACTTTGAGAATTTGTTTGAGGAATAGTATTATTTTATATTGCCAGAGAGAGAGAGAGAGAGAGAGAGACGGGAGAACCCCCCATGGGGTATGTTCACACTACAAATCTCAGGATTTGGGGCATGTACATACACATGTCCAGTGTGCTTCTTGATTTGCTGGGGCTGGCCATTTGAGATCTGGCTTTTAATGCACAGTGCTTAACTACTGTACTTCAGGGCCAGTTCTGTTTTACTTTTTAACCTACAAACTGGCATTTCTGTGATCTTTCAGAAAGGCAAATATGTTAATTAAGATACATTGTGCATTTCAAAGTTACTAGGAGAGTAGATTTTGAATGGTTTTACCACTCACAAAAAAAGATAAAGGGCCAACAGATGGCATGGTGGTTAAGTCGCTGGACTTCCGCATGACCCACACAGTTTGAGTCCGGCTCAGTGGCTTGAAGATCATGCTGGTGGGCATTGCATGAGGGCCCAAAATCCTAGGAGGAGATTGGAAGAGAAGGGACTGTGGCATGGCCAGTCCCCCAGGCGATGGGGAGCTTTCTCACTGTCTCTCTCTCTGGTGAGTGCAGGTGCCCTATGTCAATAATGTAAAAAAAAAAAAAAAGGTAAATATCTGAGGTGAAAGATATGCTAATAAGTTTAATTTAGTCATTTTAAATGTACACATATATCAAAACATCACACTGTATCCCATAAATACATGTAATTATTGTTTGTCAATTAAAGTTTTTAAAAGATAAACAGTAAAGACAAAGGACTAATCAAGGTTAGGATAAGGCTGAATCAGATTTCTTTCTTAAAGATAAATAGACTAGTCAAATAAAAACTGGTTGAAATCAGAGATCCAGCATAGGTAACTGAGATAAAGTTTCCCATGACACTCTCAGTTTACAGAATTGAATACACTTTTCCTCTTTCAACCCCATGGACTGATTTTCTCATTGCTCAAAATTTGCTGGACTATGTCTTCACTTTTCTTGTGTTTGGGGCCCCTCAGTACATTTGTTCCTATTTTGGCAATCAAGTATCAATCACATTTAGAAAGGAATATTGGCAAATTCCAAAGTGTTTGCAAAACTATTATGGTAGAAGTACATTTGTATTTTTACAACTTGAACCAGTTTGCCCAAATTGCTTAAAAGTGAAGGATGCCACCCAGGGATGCATTATTTACAGGAGCTGTGAAGGCATTAGGAAAACAGGCTTGAAGTGCTGCATTTGCATTAAAGCACAGCTTTACTGCCATACAAACAGTGTCTCTCTTGAAATGGAAATTGTTAATAAATCTAGCACTTTATGGCTTTGCCTTGTAAAAAGCTTTTGGAGAGGAGGAGGGATCATTTTCCCTTGATGGAACAGTGCTATCATTGTTCAGCTATAGCGAACGGAAGAATGACTAGGGAATCGGCGATGTACTGGTAATGTTTCAGATTGATGTGTTTTATCACCCGTAGCACTCGGATGAAACCCTCCTGGTCTTTTTAATACTCTTTCTTGGAGGCTGAACTTCAAACTTTCTCTTTTATGTGGAAGGAATTTAAAGAACTTTAAACTCGGGGAGCATCAGCCATGGCAGTGTTGTACCCAGCAGTCTTGACATCTGTGCAGGCCTTCTGTGTCTCTGGTAGCTCCCTGCCACTGTTGGAAATGTGTCATTATCATCAGATGATCCTCCGAGTGGAAAAAAAACAGAGTCAAGCAGCTTCTGTCTTGTTAAGACAAGCATTTCCAAATACTCCAGATAAAAATTATAGGGGCCATGAACAATTATAAAAATATTTGAAGTAAATGATAGGTATTGCTGCACAGAGAGAGAGAGAGAGAGAGAGAGAGAGAGAGAGAAGAGAGACATAATTTCTATAGTTTTGTGGGGTTCATGCCAAAAGAAAAACAAAAAGGCTTCTTATTGTAAACATATGAGAATCCAATGAGTGGCAACCATGGGCAGGTAATAATTCCATTTGCTAACCTGTTTGCTGCTATGGTAGCACTGTTCTTAAATAAAATCATCCAGAATCTAACATGGCAAAAATCAACCACTTCATTAAAGATTAATGACAGTCTGTGTCCCAATATTTTCTATTCAGTACGTGCTATCGTTAGTAAAACAACTTCTAAAATATTTTCTATTTGATTTTTTTTTCTTCTGTTCAGTACATGACCATGGACATACGGGACCAGATTGTCAGAAGAACAACAAACCTAGTTACTCATCATTTCTTCAGATTTTCCAGTTCCTATTGCTTCAAGGGCTTTAAATAGTCAGACTAATGAGGTTCAGCCTGGTAGTGAAGTTGGTAGCAAACTGAACTGCATTGCTGGAAGCCACATGGCAGACTGCGGGTTCCTTTCTCCAGATCAGCCTAAAAACACCTGGGTGCTTGCCCACATGCCCAAGATCCTGACAAGCTGGAGGGCAGGGAAGGGGGATGGAGGCATGACAAGACACTGTCAAGGGTCTTTCTCTCACTCTGTCTCTTTCTTGTATGTGCACATGTGGTCTCTATTATGAATAAAATATAATAAACAACTTTAAAAAGAGATTAAAGTGAAATATGACTTCTTCATTTTCATAAAAACATCTTTAATTATAGAAAAGTTGTTTATAGACACTGGAGAGAGATGCTTTGCCTAGTGCCTCTGACTTGAGTGGAAACAGCATATGTATTACTGAGTCCTATTAGAAGAAAACCTCTCCCCCAATAAGAAGACATTAAAGGACAGTGATGAAACTAGATATTCTATTTTTCAGATTGCCAGTCTCTGATCATGTCATGGGTTTTATGAGTTAATAAGTTAATGTCATATCATGCAATTATTCATAATATCATATGAAAGAGCAAGTGGGTATGGAGGAAAAGAACAAATAAACAAAGTACATACAGTTACTCTCTTTCATGAAATACAGGAAAGAAAATAGGAACTATTGTGACTGTAAATCACATTTTAATTTGGGGCCTGTCAAATCTAGCAGTAGAATGGCAGTTCTTAATCTTTATTTAACAACAAAAGTCTCTTTAATTATATTTTCCCTGTTTTCTCTGCAGCTGCATCTGTGCAAGTCCCCATAAGCCTGGGTCTAGCTCATTTCTGTCTAGCAGATTTTGCTTTTAGATAGTAATTATTTTCTGTAGAAGCAAACATTGAGGGGTGTGCTGCTTATCATCTGATTCCTCAATGGGTCTGTCTATGCTTCTTCTAAACATGACTTTTCTCCCAGCTTTAGCAACATGTTCTGGAAGGAAGCTATCATCTCTCCTGGCTCTAGTCATTAGTTCAACACTTGGTTAGTTCATTAGTAGGACTTGGGTCAAGCTCAGCTGATGACTGTACTCTCATAGTTAGTCTCATATAAATTTGATTTATCTCAGGATATGGGAATTTCAAAGGCTGATTTTAAACTACTAATTATAATGCCAAGAGCTTGATGTTTTTCTATTTCAGAGGGAGCCTAAGATTCACAGTGTTGGGAAGGTGGACTCCTCCTCTGAGCACAGAGGAAGGTAGTGAGTCATTTCCAAGCCCCATTACTCAGGTGAGTTGTTTAGTTCCTTATTCTGCCCTTTATCTTGAAAATAATTGCTATAATTAGTCATTATTTCTAATATGTTAGACCTGAATAAAGGCTAGGACTCACTGCCCTGAAGCTGAAGAAATGGCTCTAAGAATACCATTAAAATCAGAGGATTCATAAATAATAGGAGTCATAGGAAGTTTTTATTCAAGAAACTTGACTGTGCTATTGTGTCTGTGAAAAATGGGCCTCTGTACCACATATGGCTAAAAATTAAGCAACAAAAAGCACACTCTAAAACTACAATAGTTTTTTTAAAAGAACTATCCATTTTATTCATTATTATTGTTTTTTTAATTTGACCAGAGAGAGAGATGGGGGTGGGGGTGGGGGAGAGAACGTAAGAAAGCAAGCCTTCAGATCCAAGGCCCAAACCATGGTCTGCCATATGGGAATCTAGTACCTCAACCATCACACCAACAGCTGGGCCCACTCTAAACATATTTTAAAAAGTACTTTGAAAATAAATTATTTTTCATTGTCCTACTTAAAATATGTTATTTTAAGACATTTCCATTGCTCTTAGAATGAAACCTGTATTCTTTAAAGGGGCACAGAGGCCTGTCTGCATGCAGCCGTTTCTCTTGGTATTCTTTAAGCTCTATTTCAATTACAATGAAATTCATTTACTTCTTAAAATAAGCCGTCCTGTCCTGTATTTTAACTTCTAGATTTTGTATGCTTTTTCAAATCATTCCCACCAACATTCACCAACTTCTTTTATTTTTCAGATTTCAAATTAACTGTTACTTCCTTTGGGAAGACTTAAAATAAACTCCCTTCCCCATTCCTCCACTTGATGTTTCTGTTGTCCTAGTCAGTGCAATAGAGACAGAAAGCAAGCAATCACCCCCCAGGGTGGATGGCCACACCATAATCCCTTCTCCTCCATGCTCCTTTTGGGATCTTGGACAGGAACGCACATGCGCTCAGCGTGAGTTTAAGCCACCGGGTCCGGGACTCGAACCACGGTCAACTACAGGGGAGTTCAGCGACATAGCCCACCAACTGCTGGTCCCAGTGCAATAGAATCTTATACTGTAATGGTGCTTAGCATATTGACTAAGAATTATTTATTCACATGCTTGGACAGTGGTTGTCAATATGGGCATTTACTGGTAATATCTGGAGATCTTTTAAAACTACTCAAATGCCTGATTTGTACCCCCTAGATATTTCGATTCATTTGGTCTGAGATGGGAGTCAGATTTGCTATTTCTTAAACCCTTTATATGTTTCTAATATCTTAAATAGGTTTGAAAGTCACTGCCCCAGATGATAAATTTAAAAGTATCAAGGTTTTCATCTACAAATGAGCCTAGTACTCAGTGTTTGTTTTTGAATGAACATATTTGACATTCTTGTCTCAATAACAGTATGGCTAGTATTGTGATTTTGCATTTTAGAAATGGTTTTACAGATCACAAAACACTTTCTCTTCTATTTGCTCTTTTCTTTGAGAATATTTTAGACCAGGCACTTGAATTAAATGCAAATATACATAAATAGCAAGATACTGATATTGGGCAATATTCTCTGAAGAGAAAGTAGAAATGGCATTAGCTCCTCTATAGCAAATAAAAGTCAAATATTCCTTCGAACTATTATTTTGAACACGAGTACTGACTTCATTATGTTTTCTGAGACCAGCATTTATATTTTTAGCTATATACACACATACACTACTTACCTACCTACCTATCGACTTGTGCCTCTCAACTCACAATGAAGTTATATCTTATAAACCCATCATCAAGTCGAAGTATTATAAGTTGTACAACCATGGGGCCAGCAGGTGGCATGGTGGTTAAGGCACCAGACTCTCACACAGCTAACCTCAGTTCGAGTCCTGGACGTGGTGGCTTGCTTTCTCACTTTTTCTCTCTCTCTGGCATGTACATGTTCCCTATACAAAATTTAAAAATAACAATAATAACAAATAAAGGTAAATAAATAATTCTAAAATAAATATATGTTGCAAGTCAGGGAAACCTATGTGTGTGTACACATACACATATATGTGTGTATACATACATACATATGCATCTACCTATATACTCACAGTATATATATATATATATATATATTTGTTGTAATAGGGCACGTGTGTTCACTGGAAAGATAGAGAAAGAGAGAAAAAGTGAGAAATCATACCCCCGGGTGATGGCCATGCTGCATTCCCTTCTCCTCCATTCTCTTAGTGGGATTTAGGGCATGTACGCACATGTGCCTGGTGTGAGTTTCAAACCTCTGTGTATAGGACTTGAATTGCGATCAGCCGTGTGGGAATCCAGTGCCTTAACCACTATATCACCTGCTGGCCCCTCCATATGTTAAGGCAAGGTGATTTTCATCAGTTTATAAAATAACTTTTGGAGTACTTTGTGTTGGAGTTAGTAATATGGGCATTGCTTCTAGTGTTTTATCTATGTCAGAATATAATATTCGATAATTAGTATCTTTTTCTGTGTTATATCTATTATGTTCTACTCAGTCTCAACTGGCACTTGAAGTAAAACACTAGTTTGAATTGCTATCTCATTTGAGAAGGTTATTGAGCCAGAAATCAATAACCCATGGATAACCACATGATATCTTCTCCTCACTCCTGGATACCTACAGCAGATACCTAATGCTCACCACGGATTTTTTTTTTTTCTTGAGAGGTTTTTACTATAGGGCACATGTGCTCACCAGAAAGACAGAGTGACAGAACGACAGAAAGCGAGAAATCACCACCCCCACTCCCCCCCCCAGGGAGGATGGCCATGTCGCACTCCCTTCTCCTCCATTCTCCTCTCGGGATCTTGGGCATGCACTTACATGCGGCCAGCGTGAGTTTAAGCCACCGGGTCCAGGACTCGAACTGTGGTCGACTACTTGGGAGCCCAACAACATGCCATTATGCTAACTGCTGGTCCCAACCACCACTGATTTTCTTTTCCCAATTTTCACCTAGAGATAATACAAAAAATTAGGGACATTTGAAAATAATCTTGAATTCATTATAGTTATTCATATAAATCATTAGTTCATATAGTAAACATTTGAGAACATGAACCAGCCCTGCAGCCTAGGGGTTACAGGAGTCAGATCCCACACGGCCAATCACAGTTGGATCCAATCTCTGGCAGCTGGAAAAAATATACCTGGTGCCTGTATGTGCTTACCAAAAATCCTAACAGGACAGAGAAATGGAGAAATGATTACAGTGTAAGCATGGCCTACTGTCTGTGGGTGGGTGCTTTCTCTTTACCCCTCTATCTCTCTGTTTCTCTCTAGTAAGCATACATGCCCTCTAGCAATTAAAAAAATAGAAACTAGGGACCAGCAGTTAGTATAATGGCTATGTCGCTGGACTCCCACATAGTCGACTGTGGTTCGAGTCCCGGACCTGGTGGCTTAAATTCATGCCAGGTGCGTGTGCGTGCATATCCAAGATCCCAAGAGGAGAATGGAGGAGAAGGGATTGTGGCGTGGCCATCCCCCCTGGGGGGTGAGTTCTTGTTTTCTGTCTCTCTGTCTCTCTCTCTCTTTCTGGTGGGCACACGTGCCCTACAGCAAAAACCTCTCCAAAAAACAAAATAGAATCTAGTAGGTTGTGCATTATTGCTGGGTCCTTGGATACAACGGTAAAAAAATTAAACAAAGAAAAAATTCTCTGCTATTATAAATGTTGCTTACTAGTCAGGAAAGGTGGATAAAGACAGGAAACAAGAAATAAATGAATGAATTTTTTGAAGGAAGCCATAAGTACAAAGTAGAAAATTAAATAGGCAATGTAACAGAGAAAGATGAGTGCTATTATATTTAATTGTTATATTTGATATCATGTACAGAGGACTATATTTAAAAAAAATACTCTTCAATTTATATCAAACCAGCATCACTCACAGTGATGCCCCGCTCTTCTTGTATTAATTTATTTATTCACTTGTATCCTCTTTCTCTAATGCATGTTGTCCTTTTATCTAAAAGCAACTATTCATTTTGTTTCCCAACATCACCAAGTAATTCATTGGGAATCAGAATTAAAAGAATATTTTTCAGTTGTGAAATGCATGCTTATCCCGATATTTCTGTAGTTGTACAACTGACTTATGACAAAATACTGTATTAATTTTACTTTATTTCTTCAGAATGGGGGTTTATTGATGACTTCAAATTTGGGATCTTCCAATTTTAAGTTAGGAAGCATATTCATGTCTGTCTTAACATACATTTGCTTAAGCATGAAATCTCTCTCTCCAGATCTTGCCGATCGTCTGGGCCAGTATTAATAGGTCCTCCAGAGATGTCTTTTGTTTATAGATTGGTATTCTCTTATCTTGTCCACAAAAAGTTTCTGTACAGGATCAACTTCCTCAGTAAGTGCCTCTGTATTAACACCAATGCTCCTCTGCAAATGGACTGAGGCTGCTGACCAAATGATAGAAGAGCTCAGGTCTATGAGTTTCTATAGGTATGTCTATTCAACTGCTTGTAAGTTCTACTTATTTAACTAAGGAGTGCATTTACCAATTTTACTTATTCATTCCAGGGCCATTCCCCCTAGGGAGTAATTTCTTGCTTTCTTTCTGTCTGTCTCTCCATTCACTGTTGAGCAAAAATCTCTCAAAAATAAAAGAAGAAATACATGTTTATTTTTGTTATTGTTGTAAACCCTGATATATTGGGATTGTTGAATAGTGCAGCAGAAGGTAGCAGATTCATTGAGGCTCTGGAACAAAAGGTACATTAGGAGTGGAATATGAGGTCAACATTATTTATATGTGACATCCAAATCATTACTTTTATAATTTTACAAGAATATCTACTCTTTTGTGACTTATTCACATTTCTGAATCTTTCTTTTTCTCTCTGAGTCATGCATAAATCTGGTGTCTTCAATATATCTTTGGTAAATGGATCATTATCATTCTTTTTTCCAATTAAAATTTAGTCACAATAAATGGCAATTTTATGATCCATGCAGATAATTTGCTTGTTATAGACTAAATATGGATATAATTTTTAAAATTGCAATTGATATGTAAAAAATTGTACATATTTAGGGGCATGATGTGATTATTTGGTATAAGAATAAAATGTGCAATGATTAAATCAGGGTGATTAGGGCAAGCCTTATAATGCAGTGATTAAGAGAGCTGGATGTCACATGCCTCACTGTGGTTCAAATCTCAGCCCTGGATGACTTGAAAAACATGTTGGGCATGTGTGCATGTGTGCCCTTTATCCTGACAGGAGGAAGAAATGGAGGAGAACAGAACTGTGACATGATCATGTTCCATTGAAGTGGGGTGCTTTCTCACTCTGGTGAGTATATATATGCACTCTGGCAGTTAAAAAAAAAATCAGGATAATTAGTATATTCATCATCTCAAGCATTTGCCATTGCCTAGTGTTGAGGACATTCAAAATCCTCCTTTTTAGTTAATCTGAGACATACATACAGTAACTGTTTAGAAACCAAAGTTGAGCATCTCAGTCATTCCTCTGCTAGGATTCTGGATGCTCCATGACCCAGCAAAACCTTTACCATATATTAACAAATTCAGTTAGGTTTTATTCTTCCAGAGTTTTTTGTTATATTTAGTGGCAACACTGCCCACCCAATCACCTAAGCCTGAAGGCCATGAGTGATTCCTCTCTTTCCTTCATCACTTTTCTTTTTTTTAACCACAAAAATCAGGCATACAAGTTCCATGGCATTTTATCATATTTACAATATTCTATTATTTCTTGCATACTTTTCTACTTATTTTATATATATATTTTTCTTTACATGGCTTTTCAATTCCCAAGATAAGAGAATTTGTCAACATGGCTAAGCATAGGTTAATCATCTAATTAATATTTTTTGAAAATAATTCAACTGAAATGTACAAAATGGCCCATGCTTAAATGATACATATTTTGAGTAACTGGTTAAAAAATTATCCTGTATATTCTTATAAAAAGATTATTTGTTTAATTTTATTTATGATTATAATTTTTTTTATTTTTAAATAAAAAATAGAGGGAAAGTGAGATAGCAAGCTGCCAGTTCCAGGACTCTAACCGTGGTCAGTCATGTGGGAGTCTAGATTCTTCCAGAGTTTTTTGTTATATTTAGTGGCAACACTGCCCACCCAATCACCTAAGCCTGAAGGCCATGAGTGATTCCTCTCTTTCCTTCATCACTTTTCTTTTTTTTAACCACAAAAATCAGGCATACAAGTTCCATGGCATTTTATCATATTTACAATATTCTATTATTTCTTGCATACTTTTCTACTTATTTTATATATATATTTTTCTTTACATGGCTTTTCAATTCCCAAGATAAGAGAATTTGTCAACATGGCTAAGCATAGGTTAATCATCTAATTAATATTTTTTGAAAATAATTCAACTGAAATGTACAAAATGGCCCATGCTTAAATGATACATATTTTGAGTAACTGGTTAAAAAATTATCCTGTATATTCTTATAAAAAGATTATTTGTTTAATTTTATTTATGATTATAATTTTTTTTATTTTTAAATAAAAAATAGAGGGAAAGTGAGATAGCAAGCTGCCAGTTCCAGGACTCTAACCGTGGTCAGTCATGTGGGAGTCTAGAGCCTTAACCACTGCACCACCTGCTGACCCCTACCTGTATATTTTAAGTAATCTTGTGCTATATAATATTAGATGTCAAAGTCAGAATTGCTTAGATTAATATAGGGATAACATGTAAATAATAAGAGTTAGACATTTTTAAATAAGAACATACCAAGATACACAACAAAGGAAAAAAGTACTTGAGAAATATCCCATCATTAAATTTCAGTAGGACCTGATTGCTAGCCCAGCCTTTTCCCTCTTCAAATGGATCTAAAGATGGCAACACCGTCCCCCCACCTCTGTTATCAGATGAGTTTCCATCCAGTTACTAAACTGTTTCAGATCTTTCCTTCTTAAAGGAGTCCTCCATTGTGCCAGGTTCAGGGCATATTTACTGCCTTCTTTTAGACTGTTTTCAGCTCTGTGTTTTGATGTTTATCACTTTTACAATTCAGTATTCATTGACATATGTGTTAAACTCTAAAGTATTAGTTTCATTTTCTTTGCACTACAGCTTATATGGTACCACAGTTTTTGTTTCTTTAAATGTATGCTTTTGATCATAATAATGATGCCATGGCTCTCAAAACAGGGAAACCAGAATATTCTTCAATGGGCAATAAATAGTAAAGTGGAACTTCGTATACATGAACATCAGACCTGAATAATCTTTTGGATTAAATTTACTTCAATAGAAAGTTTAAGTTTGTGAACAATGATGTGAACTGCTGTTCTGTAAAATTATTTTCACATAAACTTGTAAAGCAGTGCTTATTTCAGTCATTTTCTATACTTGACATGAGATTTTTCTCTAGACTATCTTTAAGTAGATTTTTTTCACTCCTTGTATATTTCAGTAACTTTCTGTGAAGGTTTATCCCTTGTTACTGAGTTTGGTGCTTCACAATTACACATAAATATACAAATGTGTACAAAGACACAAACACTATATGGAAAATGGATAGGAAACTTCTAATACTGAGATAGCTAAAGGAAAGACGATAGTACCTAAGGCTGCAGACATTATATGTGATCTAAAGTTTTTCTTTTTTAGAGAAATTTTTGCTATAGGGCATGTGCACTTGCCAGAGAAACAGAAAGTGAGAAATTGCCCCTCAGGGGGGATGGCCATGCCGCAATCCCTTCTCCTCCATACTCCTTTGAGGATCTTGGGTACATCCACACACACACCTGGCATGAGTTTTAAGCTGCTCGGACCAGGACTCAAAGTGCAGTTGACTATGTGGAAGTCCAGTGACATAATCATTATGCCATCTATGGGTCCCTGTGATCTAAAAATTTAAAAGCACTTCATTGGAGAGTGGTAGGCTGAACTCCTACATGGTCAACTGTGGTTCAAATCCCAGACTGCTGTTTCGAAACTCATGCCAGGCACATGTGCCTAAGATTCTGGGAGGAGAAGAGATTGTGATGTGTCCCTGCCCCTGGAGGGTGATTTTTCACTTTCCCTTTCACTGTCTCTGTCTCTCTCTCCAGTGAGGACATGTGCCCTTAAGGCAAAACTCTTAAAATAAAAGGATAGGGATATAAGTCCCTGTGAAGAGGAAGCAAGAGGAGCTGAGTCATGCCAAGAAGGACTAAATCCCTTCCCTGCATGCAAAATAAAAATCATTGTCTGTAGGAAAATAAAATAAAATTGAAAAAAATTAAATTTAAAACCACTCAATCTATTTTTTTTTTTTGAGAGAGAGATTTTTGCTATAGTTTGTGTATGCTCACAGACAGACACAGAAAGTGAGAAATCAGCCCCTCCCTCCTGTGGGGGATGGCCATGATGCGATCCCTTCTCCTCCATTCTCCTCTCGGGATCTTGGGCATGCACACACACGCACCCGGCGTGAGTTTTAAGCCACTGGGTCCAGGACTCCAACCATTGTTGACTACATGGGAGTCCAACAACATAACCACTTTGCTATCTCCTGGCCCAAAACCACTCAGTCTTAAAATTTAGAAAGATCTGATGCTTAGTTTGATCCTGGTATCCAGAATAATTGTGGTCTCTTTTCCTCTTATAATATTGGATATCAAAGTTAAGGTGGGACTCCATCTAATAAATTTAATCCTCTTTTATCTCTCCACTAAGAAATTAGTCCAGGGC
The DNA here is from genome assembly GCF_000334495.1 of Tupaia belangeri chinensis. Classification (NCBI taxonomy): domain Eukaryota; kingdom Metazoa; phylum Chordata; class Mammalia; order Scandentia; family Tupaiidae; genus Tupaia; species Tupaia belangeri. The sequence goes on from NW_006159759.1 coordinate 3,395,402, forward strand.
CAGCAGGTGGCTACTGATTAAGGCACTAGACTCCCACTTGTGGAGTCCTGGACTTCGGGGAACACCTTAGATACCGTGTTTACGCTATCATTGAAAGGCATGTGAAAGCCCTTAACAAAGACATAATCTCCAACCACTGTGGAGAACAATTTGGAGATTCCTCAAAAATCTACAAATAGAACTACCATATGATCCAGCAATCCCACTCCTTGGTATCTACCCAAAGGACAGAAGAATACTTAATCGGAAAAAGTGCTTGCACATTGATGTTTATTGTGGCACTTTTCACGATTGCTAAGTCATGGAAACAACCAAAATGCCCATGAACTGATGAATGGTTAGAAAAACTGTAGCACATATACTCAATGGAATACTATTCATCCATAAAACACAACAAAACCCTGGCTTTTGACAGGAAGTGGATGAATATGGAAGACGACTGCTGAGTGAAGCAAGCCATGCTATGAAGGAGAGGCATTGTATGTCCCCACTTAATATATACCAAGTGGCTGCACTCTATGACTGAAACTAATTGTCTAAAGGATATAGAAATGCAGTATATAGATGTAAATTCCAGATATAATGTGTGTGAAATAGAAGGGTCTGAGGAAGGACATTTGGGGGAGGGATAGGGAGGCAAAACATTAATAGCACAAAGAGATGTGGTACTATCTGTTGAAGATACTTTGTAGTTTTATCAATAGTACTAGGGAGAAATGTTCAGCTGTTGAAATATCGATTTTGTAAGACAAATAATAATGCGATTGAATGTATGGAAGGAAATGAAATGAAAAAAAAAGAAAAAAAAGACATAATCTACTGCTAGGCTTTATAGATAGAAAGAATCTGAATCAGCCAGAGAAGGCCAGGAGAGGCTTGTTTAGAACCAAGAGGAGCTTCACAGCTGAAGCATGGGGCTTTGCCTCTATGAAAAAATGAGCAGCCGGGCTCAGAGGTGGAGTTGTCCTCCAGCAAAGAGGCTGAGTCCATCTGACCCCTGCTTTTCTTTGTCTGTCCTTTCTCAATCACTGCCCTTCCTATGGGGTACCCTATCTTTTCACCCTCAGGCAGGGGCACTAGACCAGTTGCCTGAAGCTCAAATGGTCCATGCATACAGCAAATCCCAGGAGAAGAGCAGAGGAGAAGGGATTTCAGTGTGGCCACTGGCCCTGTAGAGTGATTTCTCACTTTCCGTCTGTCTCTCTGACGAGTACACATGGCCTATAGCAAAAATCTCTCAAAAGAAAAAAAAAAATTAGTTCTTCTAGTCTTTACCCCATATCACTGGTATCATGTAGGATAACGGAACAGCAACATCTCATTTGAATATTTATTCAGCCTTCGCCTCTGACTTACTCTGTTACCCAGTGATATGAATATATTGGTTTCAGTGGATCTTAAATACAAGTGTAGGCATATATATA
>NW_006159759.1:3396841-3404536 GCF_000334495.1 Tupaia belangeri chinensis
ACATTTTACATATACTGATTTCAGGGATATGTGTGTGTGTGTGTGTGTGTGTATACTAAGAATATGCATATATTTTAAAGTTGTATGCATGCAAGTATAAGTCATTTTTTTAAAACAATTCTACCTTTTTTAAATGACATAATTCGAATGAGTAATGCATGTTTTATTTTAAAATACCTCCCACCCTTTATCTTAATTAGTTAACTTCTGTTACCACTATCAACAAGATTTCCTCACTACATAAGGATTTATATGCACATGGAAAACATGGATTTTCTTCCTCAGAAAGCAAACAAATGAGCACAAATAGAAACCTGATGAATCAGGCTGCCTCCCCTGGACAGAGGCTGTGGAGCCAATTACCCAAGCAGGAGCAGTCCATATCTGATCTGGAGCAGCTCTCTGCCTCTGAGACAGCTGCTGGAAATCAAGTGCCACTTATACCCTGGAGGCCAGTTTTCCCAAACCCTGCAGGAGAATAGCAGGGAAACAAACACCCACAGGCATTGGGCTTTTATTATCCTTTGCTACTATTTAAATTTCATAATATTCTAGTCTTTTCAAAAGTTCAGAAACTCATCTCAGCTTCACTACTAGAATCTTATCCAAACTAGTCCTGACTAAATTTTTTAAAGAGGTATTTATTTAGTTTATAATTATTATTACTTTAATTTGACCAGAGAGAGAGAGGGGGAAAGTAAGAAAGCAAGTTGCCAGGTCTAGAACTCAAACCACAGGCGGCGATATAAGAGTTCAGCGCCTCCACCACCACACAGCACCAACTGCCCCAGTCCTGACCAAACTTAACCAGTCATACTGAGTCAGTAGTGACACAGAGCAGCTGTGGTCTCTTTCACCCTCACCTATGACTGGGTCTAGAGATCACTTTGTACTTTTATGCCAACTATCTAATCTAAAACTTTATCAGATGTGATAATTAATAAAGCTGATTTATATTTAAACAAAGACAAAGAAGTTCAAAAATAATGTAACATCTGATAAGATTTTTATTCTATCACATAGCACAAACCCTTCCATTTCTCAATGGTGGCAAATCTTTATCCCTTGAAGGTTAGGTGTGTGTTTTGGAAGGGTTCAATACCTCTTCAAAGCGAAGCATAGTGACAAAGTATGTGAATAACTTCAGTAACACTGTATTTAGTCAAAACTGACATGTGACTATAATTTTCCTGGGTGGCCTAAAAACTGATCCTTGAATGTTTCTCTATCAATCCAGAAGCAGATTTTCAGAAATGTTTAGGACAATGATGATATCTCAGAGAATTAATCCGAAGATCATCTATTGTGTTCATGAACTAGATTTCTATTCTTCTCAATTTCACAGATCTAGTTGGTAGCAAAGCTAGGTTATCTTTATTCTTAGGACTTTTTCAGTTTGCTCTATCTCTCAGTTATATATTTTTTGTTTATTCTGTTTCAGACATGACATGCCCTTGCTTGTTTTTGCAAATACTTGCATACCTTTACAACTATTTTCTCGGATTTTTCTCTCTGTCTGACAGATTCAGGTCCCAGCTATATTCTCAGAGAAATCTGCTCTGTCTGAGTTTGGTCGGTCTTTTTCCATCCTCACAGAACTTTTTAACAGGTATCTGTTTCTTTATAGATTGCAAATTCCAAAGAGAAGGGATCTTCATTTTCGTGTTCACAGATAGATCTCTGCAACTGAACATAGTGCCTGGCATACACAGCTATACAGTAAATATTTGTTGAATAAAGTAATAAACTACACATTTTGGATAATGGAGAATGGAGCATAGACTATGCAATTCTGGGAAACCTGAATTTTTATCCGTTTTCAACTATCACCTAGGTGTATTTTTGTAGCCAAATTCCAAATTTCTCAATTGTATTTTGAGATCATTGAAAAAAATTACTAAAATATTTTTTCTTCGAATTACTTATTTAATTTAATTAATAAATTTATTTTTAATTTGACCAGAGAGAGAGAGAAAGAGGGAAAGTGAGAAAGTAAGATACCAGGTTTGGGATGAGAACCACAGCTGGCCATATGTGAGTTCAGAACCTTAACCATCATGCTACCTGCCAATGCCCTAAAATATTCTTAAGATATTTTATATCTGAATATATCCGGTGAATAATATTACCTGAAACTATTCAGTGCAATGCCAAGATTGAAAGTTCCTGAACTGGTGTCTGACAGACATGGACTGTGAACCAAATGGCCTTACTGTTCCTGTCAGCTTGACTAAATATTAAATATGTTTCTATTTCCTAACTGTAGTCTCTTGACTTCTCTTTTCTTAGAGCATTTACTTTATTAATTTGCCCCTTTGAAATATATATAAGTCCCCTGGTCTGCTGTCAGCTTTATGACTCAGTGAATGTCTTTGTCAAGTACTTGGAATCATCTCCTGAAATTCAATCAGGAAGCATGACAGTTTCCCTCCATCCCAGTCTCTGTGGGCGGGTCGGAGCCTGATTTCCACTATGTCAAAGCACAGAGGGCCTACTCTCAGACAAAATCCTTTGTAACTTAAAATGCTCAACTCATCCCACTGATAACCTTCTTCTAAAGTCCTCCAGTATTTTTGTACTAGCTCACTCTGCTGCTTAAAGGCTTTCACACCTTTTGTTACTGAGATTTTAGTTTAGTCTCTTTCCCCTATTTCAATGATCCTGCACAAAGTCTTCCTTGGCTGTTTAGTTTTGTCTGGTACAATTTTTGATACCATGTAAGAATTTAATAACTAAGAGGTTATATTGCAATCTAAGCATGTATTTTCTAATTGAAAAAATAAATAAGTGCAAGCAGTGTTATTATGAGAAAAAAAATATATGTATATATAGGTCAGCCCTGTGGCCAAGTGGTCAATCACTGAACAGAAGGAACTGGATCACACATAGCTGACCTTGGTTTGAATCTTGGCCTTGGCAGCTTGAAAAACATGCCAGAGCCATGTGTAATACATGTGCAGGATCCTGGTAGGAAGAAGCAACAGAAGATGGAGGAAAGGGGATTGCGACATGACCAAGTCCATTGGGGAACACTTTCTCGCTCTGTTTTCCTTAAGCATGTGCATACACACACCTGTCCTCTGTCATAACAACCAAAAGCTATATTATGTGTAATGTCCTCAACACACATTGTGTCTAATCAGCACCAATTACTAATTAATTTAATAGAGCACATTTAACAATTAGGACCATATACTCTTTTCATTACATAATTGATTATGTTAGGACTTGAAGATAAAACTTACATTCTCAGAATTATTTCAAAGTTAAAGTTTCTGTGGACATTTAAAACCATTGTGGAGCTATTTTCTTCTTTAGGCTGAGAGTTCTGAGTAGCATACTCAAGGGAACACCAGAATGACCCAATAGAAATGAAGTTCTAACAATTATTCTGAATTAATTGATAAGGGGGAATATAGGGGTAGTAAAATAAAGAAGAAAACAAAATGAACTCGTTTTCTGGCCATCTGATTGGAACAAACAATATCACCATGAACCTGCTCTTTCGGGAATTATAGTCTCATCAACATTCCTTGGGAAAAAAAGATCTTGAAAAATAAGGTCCAAACTTCCTATTGCAAATAACCATCATAGAAAATCATCAGCCTTAATTTAATAGAAGTATTCAGAAAATTGAACTTCAGAAATTGGGATAGTATTTTATTGTCAAGTTCATTACCTTTTATCTCAGCGATATCATAATACATGGTTTAAAACCTTCATATTTTTTCCAATTGCCTAAAATGGGTCACAACCTCTGGTATTCATAGTTGAATACTGGTGTTCTTAATTCATTTCATTTCTTCTTTGAAGTTCCAATATTCATTATAGCAATGTGTATCAGGTTCATACTACCAGATATGAACTGACTTTCTTTCCACTTGTAATGATATTTGAGCACTATATGCTAATTTATAGCTTATAAAACATTTTTTCTATACTGGAAAGAAATAATGAAAGAAAACACTATGTTTTTTTAACATCATCAATTCCAACTTCAAGATCAAACTCTATTTTTCACATTCACAGAATGTAATGCCAGACAAAGCTGTAATTACAGATTTAAAAAAATTCATTTAAAAATGTTTTAAACCATTTAAATTTCATGAATAGTTGTTTTTAAATTTTCAGTTTTGTATAATCAATGCAGTCCATTTCCTAGCATAATTATGAATTGTATGAAAGTGGTCTGAACTGACAACAGACCATATGCTGAGTGACAGGGCAGGTTCTGCAAAACAGCAAACGCATTATACTGGTTATTTGTCTCCTCATTGTGCTCAAATTTTAGGTGATTAAATCCTTAAAATGTATTTTAGAATTGGGTGATTAAATCTTGTCAGGTAATTTTAAACCTTTAGAGGCATAATAGCATAAAAACATTTTAGTATCTTTGATTTTATTCTATCAAAAACAAATTATTTTTCCAGTATAAGTATCCCCAGCTGACTATGGCCCCTATCTGTCGATATCACAATATGACAGCATTCAGACACTTGTTATCTGCAAAGGCAGCGAATCTGCTATTTGTCACTAAGCAACATTCAGAAACAATTTCTCCTTCTCTATTATCATGCAAAATGTGTTCAGGACAAGAAATGCACACAGAGAAAATTACTCCTCTGGTGAGATATTTTGACACAAAAAATCTTTCCTCATCAAAGATGAAAAGCACCTTGTCACTCACTTCTAATTACTGCCTCGTTTCTGTCAACGTAGAGAGAAGCCAACTCCCTGTGGCGACGTCACAGAGGCATTTTCTAACAGGCAGAGCTGGATTTGGCCTCTGAACAGTACTTGTTCAGCTCAGCCAGGTCCGAGTCGATGCACACTGATAGGGGTGGTTTTTAATTATAACTATTAATCTTCTTTCAAGTTGAAGAAAGGATGTCTTGTCTTTTTTTGCATGAATATTTGCTATTTCATCTTTGATATCAATGGAAACCATCCTTCTCCAGCCTTTTCTGAAATGCCTTAGGGCATTAAAGTGTAATGATTACCAACATTCACACTGCAAGAATCAATTTGAAGAGTTGTAAACTTATTAAACATTAAAATAAAGCATTTCCTCTTCTGTGATTGTGATTAATATCCATAACCAAATGAGTTGGGCAGAAATGAGGGGTGGGAAGGGTGAGCAGAACAGATGCAAAAAATCATTAACCACGCGTGGAAATCACTTCCTTAGAAGAATTATAATTCCGGCCACTCACTTACAAGAGATTTTCCAGGCAGGGCATTATGAAGCAGAGAAAGAAAATAATCATTAGTGAGCAAACCAGCAACAATGTTAAGACTTTCAGTAATTCCACTTTGTACTGAAGCCAGGTTCCAAAGGTCTTACATGGAAGATCCGTTAATGATGAGGGTAGAAGGGATTCTAGGGCCTCAGGGCTTTCTTCTGGCAACTTTAAGTTCATAATGCCATTGCTAACACTTTCTGTAATACTCTTCTCTAGGCTGACTCTAAAAAAATAATTTCTAAGGAAAAGCATCCATAATCAATTACAGAAGAGTATAGGAAAACTGTACTCCCTGTCCACTCTCTCACTGCCACCCGTATTGTTCTGTCATTTTTATTTCAAATCAATTATCCTACATTTGATAGCTGTTTCTCCAATACGGCAAAATATATCCTTCCAGTAAGCCTTTCTTGAGTCAGATCCCATTGTAGGCATTGCAAATACTAAGATGAATTAGAACCAATGTTCTTAAATTGAAGTTGTTTTATGTCACATTTCACTTATCTAGAATCATAGTATTGGGATTGAAATGAAAATAATAATCAATTTCTGATATTTAGGGGACACTTACTAGAATATTTGAAAAGAAATAAAACGGATTGGCAAAATCATTCTGTATAGTCCTAGTTTTTCTTTTTTGAACATTGATTTAATTTTATTATTATTCTTAAATTTTCTATAGTGCATGTGTGCTAACCAGAAAGAGAAAGAGAGAGAGAAAGAGAAAGAAAGTGAGAAAGCAAGCTTCCAGGTCTGAGACTAAAAGTGCAGTCAGCCATGTGGGAATCCAGAGCCTTAACCGCCACACCATCTGCTGATCCTGTCTCTAGTTTTAATATTGGACTATTGGACAACTGCTAAACCTCTCTAAAATTGCTTTCTTTTCTTGCAACATGCTCTGGGAGGCAGTGTAGTACAGTAGAAGTTCCCTAAAATTTGAGTAAGAAGGCCTAGTAGTAGGGTTTGTGTTATACCACTTTCTAAAAGTTTATTTTTTTCAAAGTTTAGGGACCAGCAGTTAGCGTAATGGCTATGTTGCTGAACTCCCATGTAGCTGACCATGGTTCAAGTTCAGCGTGTGTGCGTGCATGCCCAAGATCCCGAGAGGAGAATGGAGGAGAAGGGATTGCAGTGTGGCCATTCCCCCTGGGAGGTGATTTCTCGCTTTCTGTCTCTCTGTCTCTCTATCTTTCTGGCGAGTGCATGCGCCCTATAGCAAAAAACTTTCCCCCCCCAAAAATTTATACTTTGAAAAATTATTTTTTGCCTATTAGAATGTCAGATATCATTTATTGAACATTACACATTAGCCATGATGCTAAATGCATAAATCTTTTCCCTTAAATCTGTATTGCTACTTTATGAGAAATGTTCTAGTACCTTGCTCATTTTAAAGAAGAGAAGAGGATGGAACCAGCGCATAGAGTAATGGTTACGTTGCTGGATTCCCACATAGTTGACTGAGGTTCAAGTCCTGGACTTGGTGGCTTAAAACTCACACTGGGCACATGTGCGTGCATTTCCAAAATCCCAAGAAAAAAACAGAGAAGAATGAATTGCAGCATGGGGAGGGTGATGATTTATTGCTTGTTGTCTCTCTGTCTCTCTGGCAAGCACATGTTCCCTATAGCAAAAACCTCTCTAAAAAAAAAAAAATGATGAGAAGGGGAATTGAGGGTTAGAGTGATTAGGAATTATTTTATAGGATTAAAATGTTTAATAGCAGAACAAGGAGTAGAGCAAAGCAGGTTAATTTGACCAAACTCATACTCTTGTTTTTTTTGTTGTTGTTGTTTGCTTTTTTTTTTTTTTAAGTCACTTGACCTCTTCCTCTTCATTTAATTTAGATCATTATTTATATTTTTATTCCTTTTTATCTAAGCAAATGCAACAGACTCTCAAGTAGTCTCATATCTTCCAGTCATCCCCTCTTGAAGCCATGCTTATTCCTGCTAGAGAAACCTATTTATTTATGCCCCAAATGTCTCTCAATATTACTTGTGGATATTTTTGTTGTTGTTGTTGTTGTTTTAGATTTTTGATATAGGGCATATGTGTTTGCTGGAGAGAGAGAAAGTGGGAAGTCACCCTCTCTCATCAAGTGTTTTTAAAAATTATTGGGGAACCAGCAGTTAGCGTAATGGCTATGTCGCTGGATTCCCACGTCCCGCTGGATTCGCGTCCCGGACCCGGTGGCTTAGAACTCACACCGGGCGCGTGCGTGCGTGCCCAAGATCCTGAGAGGAAAATGGAGGAGAAGGGATTGCAGTGTGACCATCCTCCCTGGGGGGTGATTTCTCGCTTTCTTTCTCTATGTCTCTCTCTGCCTGGCGAGCGCATGCGCCCTATAGCGAAAACCTCTCAAAAAAAAATTTATTTATTTTATTTAGTATCTTTTTTTAACAATTTGCTATAGGGCACATGCACTCAGCAGAAAGAGACAGAAGAGAGG
>NW_006159759.1:3404548-3417382 GCF_000334495.1 Tupaia belangeri chinensis
CGACAGGTCTGGGACTAGAACCATTGTGGGCTATGTGGGAATCCAGCATCTTAACCACCATGTCACCTGTAGTCCCTATCACATCAATTTCTTAAGTACAAAGTCAAATGAGAATCTGAAATTACCTTTAGCAAGAAGGGAGTCTTGTATGAAGATATTTAAACACTGTGTGCACATCAGTGAGCAAAGTATACTAAATATATTTTAGACAAGCAAGGAGAATTAGCATACAATGTAATACTTTAACCACTGGACTATTTGAGTGAAAATAAGAACTTGTTATTGCTGTGAATTGTGATACTTATGGAAGTTAATATAGCATATTGATATTTCTGAGCTTCGTGAACAAGCAATTCAACTTAGTTAAAACCATCTAATTAAAATTACAATGATCACATTAATTAAAATCTTAATTTATTTTAAAAAAACACATTTTTTTAAATGAAATTTTGCCAGAGGGTAATGTGCTTCCCAGGGGAAGAAAGAGAAAGTGAGGGAAAAATCCTCCATTTCTTCATCCTTTTGGGATTTTGGACATGTATGCACATGTACAAGTATGTTTTTCAAGTCACCAGGCCTAGGACTCGAACTGCTTAATTGGTGAAATCCAGCTGACTTAACAATCACACCACGAGCTAGCCCGACTTTTTCTTTACTAATATTATATCAGTTATAAATTTTATCTAAGTTTATTTTATTTTATTTTTCTCTAATCTCTGTAGAATATTTGCATGGATATTTGCTATTTTAAAACACAAAAAAATCTTGACAATTTTAAATAAGCATAATGAACTGGAAATAAACAGACCTTTGTTACTCTCTTTTAAAATCACTGTATAATAATGCTCTTCTTAGTCCTTTGGACATGTGAGAGAAAGAAAATCTTTACTGTTTCACAAAGAAAGAGAAAAAATAGATCTTGTGAAAGGCCCCCCCCCCAAAAAAAAATTAAAAACACAAGTAACAGTTCTAGAAAACACAATACATCACAACTGTTAAAGGTTATTCCTTTTTGGCACCAGCAGTTGGTATAATGGCTATGTTGCTGTACTCCTATGTTGTCGACTGCAGTTCAAGTCCCAAATCCTATGGCTTAAACTCATGCCGGGTGCATGTGCGTGTGTGCCCAAGATCCCGAAAGGATACTGGAGGAGAAGGGATTTTGGTATGGTAATCCCCCTTGAGGGGTGATTTCTTGCTTTCTGTCTCTCTGTCTCTCTCTATCTTCCTGGCATGTGCACGTACCCTATAATAAAAAAAAAAGTTATTCCTTTTTTATAATTGTGATCAACTTACTATTTGTTCACAATTATTTTCTTTTTCTTTTGTCCTTTGTCATATTTCCTTGCCCCTTTGATCTTGGGCATGGCTATGAGAGTTCCTTTGACCCATGAAATATGGACAAAACTGACAAAAGAAGTAGAATAATTCCTAAAAAAAAAAAAAAAAAAAAAAAGGGGCCCAGCCAGTGGTGAGGTAGTTGGGTCAGCTGGGTCTTATATGGCCTACTGTATAGTCTGAGTCCCAGACTTGACAGCCTGAGGAACATACTAGGCATGTGTGCATGTGTGCCCAAAATCCCAAGAGGAGGGAGAAATGGTAGAGGGATTGTGGCATGGCCATGCCCCATGGGAGGTGCTTTGTCACTTCCATATATTTCTCTGTATCTCAATCTGGTAAGAGAGAGAGCTAGTCATAAGGTCTGGGACTAGAACCATTGTGGGCTATGTGGGAATCCAGCATCTTAACCACCATGTCACCTGTAGTCCCTATCACATCAATTTCTTAAGTACAAAGTCAAATGAGAATCTGAAATTACCTTTAGCAAGAAGGGAGTCTTGTATGAAGATATTTAAACACTGTGTGCACATCAGTGAGCAAAGTATACTAAATATATTTTAGACAAGCAAGGAGAATTAGCATACAATGTAATACTTTAACCACTGGACTATTTGAGTGAAAATAAGAACTTGTTATTGCTGTGAATTGTGATACTTATGGAAGTTAATATAGCATATTGATATTTCTGAGCTTCGTGAACAAGCAATTCAACTTAGTTAAAACCATCTAATTAAAATTACAATGATCACATTAATTAAAATCTTAATTTATTTTAAAAAAACACATTTTTTTAAATGAAATTTTGCCAGAGGGTAATGTGCTTCCCAGGGGAAGAAAGAGAAAGTGAGGGAAAAATCCTCCATTTCTTCATCCTTTTGGGATTTTGGACATGTATGCACATGTACAAGTATGTTTTTCAAGTCACCAGGCCTAGGACTCGAACTGCTTAATTGGTGAAATCCAGCTGACTTAACAATCACACCACGAGCTAGCCCGACTTTTTCTTTACTAATATTATATCAGTTATAAATTTTATCTAAGTTTATTTTATTTTATTTTTCTCTAATCTCTGTAGAATATTTGCATGGATATTTGCTATTTTAAAACACAAAAAAATCTTGACAATTTTAAATAAGCATAATGAACTGGAAATAAACAGACCTTTGTTACTCTCTTTTAAAATCACTGTATAATAATGCTCTTCTTAGTCCTTTGGACATGTGAGAGAAAGAAAATCTTTACTGTTTCACAAAGAAAGAGAAAAAATAGATCTTGTGAAAGGCCCCCCCCCCAAAAAAAAATTAAAAACACAAGTAACAGTTCTAGAAAACACAATACATCACAACTGTTAAAGGTTATTCCTTTTTGGCACCAGCAGTTGGTATAATGGCTATGTTGCTGTACTCCTATGTTGTCGACTGCAGTTCAAGTCCCAAATCCTATGGCTTAAACTCATGCCGGGTGCATGTGCGTGTGTGCCCAAGATCCCGAAAGGATACTGGAGGAGAAGGGATTTTGGTATGGTAATCCCCCTTGAGGGGTGATTTCTTGCTTTCTGTCTCTCTGTCTCTCTCTATCTTCCTGGCATGTGCACGTACCCTATAATAAAAAAAAAAGTTATTCCTTTTTTATAATTGTGATCAACTTACTATTTGTTCACAATTATTTTCTTTTTCTTTTGTCCTTTGTCATATTTCCTTGCCCCTTTGATCTTGGGCATGGCTATGAGAGTTCCTTTGACCCATGAAATATGGACAAAACTGACAAAAGAAGTAGAATAATTCCTAAAAAAAAAAAAAAAAAAAAAAGACTTAGAGAACACTATGTGTTTACATTTGCCTTCTTGTTTGCTGTTCTTTGACAAAAGCATGTTCCCAAAGGAGCTGTCCTTCAGCACAGGTACACAGAAGAAAGGAAACACATGGCGCAATTCTAAACTCTTATAGAAGCCAGTATTGTAACTCCAACCTACATTGGATGTGAAAGTGCATACCAAATAAACTTAGTTATTGTTACACTGAGTTTCTTAATCTTGTGCCATTACCCTAGTATAAGTTGACTAATATTGTATTCTTTCTACCCTTACTTAGAAATTTGTTTCTATGTTTTACTTGATGGATTTTTGACAGATTACTTGATCAGTAAAGCCATTTATAAAAGAGCTTGGTAATTAAAAATAATAAAATACTGTGATAAGTTTAACTAAAGAGATTAAAACCTTATAGTGCAAATTACAAAACGATGATAAAAGAAATTAAAGAAGACATAAATAAATGGGAAGACATTTTCTTTTCGGGGGTTGGAAAACTTAATATGGTTAAAACAACAATACTAACTATTTGAAGCAATGTACAGCTTCTGTGTAATCCATGTCAAAATACCATGTCATTTCTCTTTTCAGAAATAGAAAAACCCATTCAAAAATTCATGTAGAATTTCAAGGGACTCTGCATAGCTAAAACAATCTTGAAAAAGAAGAACAAAGTTGGAAAACTCAAACTTTCTGATTTTAAAACTTACTAGACAGCTATAGTAATCAAACTAGTATATTAGGATGAGAATAGACATGTGAATGGATGAAATGGAACAGAGAGACCAGAAGGAAAGCTTTACTTACAGGGATGTCAAGATATTCAGGGAAAGGACAGTCTTTTCAACAAATGACATTGGGAAAACTGAATATCAATATGTATAAGAATGAAAATGAATCCTTCTCTAACAACATATGCAAAAATTAACTCAAAATGTGTCAAGATATGGATAATACATAAGAACTAAAACTATAAAAGTCTTAGAAGAAAATATACAGGAGATTGTATGACTTTTAATTTGTCAATTATTTTTCAGATATGATACCTGAAGGATAAGCTACAAAATGAAAACTAGATAATTGAACTTCACCAAATTAAAAAATTTGTGCATCAGAGGAAACTGTTAAGAGACTGACAAGAAAACCCACAGAATAGGAGAAAATATTTGCAAATTGTATATCTGATAAAGGGTTATCCAAACTATATAAAGAAGCTATAACTCAATGACAACCATAAACAAACAGCCCAAATCAGAAATGGGTAAAAAACTTGCAGAGGCATGTCTCCAAAAAATATATGCAAGTGACAAGTACATGAAAGGATACTCAGTATTATTAGTCAATAGGCAAATGCAAAGAAAATATACTTTAAGATTTTACTCCATATCCATCAGTATGACTATTATATACTTAAAAAAGAACAACAGAAACAAACCAGAAACCAGAAAAGAAAATTTATCTAGGTAGATAAATCAGAAACTTAGTGCAATAGTGGTGGGAATATAAAATGGGATAGCCTCTATGAAAAAGGCTAAGTCGTTTCTAAAAATATTAAATATAAATCAATTAGCATATATATTCCAGCATTCTTACTCCAAGGTGTATGCCTAGATGAACTGAAAGCAGAAGCTCAAACAAATATTTGGACACTAATGTTCACAATGGCATTATTTACAGTAGTCAAAAGATGAAAATGGGAGCCAGCAGGTGGTATGGTGGCTAAGGTGCTGGACTCCCACATGACTGACTGCAATTTGAATCCCAGACATTGGGGCTTAAAACACACATTAGGTATGCAGGCTGTGTGCCCAAAATCTTGGGAGAAGAGCAGAGGAGAAGGGTGTGCAGTGTGGTCATCCTCTCTGGGGACAAAGTGATTTCTCACTTTCTTTCTCACTGTTTTTCTCTCTCTCTGCCAAGCATACTTGCTCTATGGCAGAAAACAAAGACAAAGAAAATAATACAAATATTATTTCACAGATGAATGGATAAACAAAATATGTGCGTGTGTGTGTATACATATATGTGTATATACATATATATATAAACACACATATATGTATATATGTATATACACACACACACAGATAAATATTATTGATCCTTTAATTGAGGTAAAGTTTAGCTTGTATCTATTACTGGCTAAACCTTGAAGACCTTATGCTAAGTAAAACAAGCTGTCACAAAAGACAATTACTCTATTAAGTACCGGACAGGAATATCCACAGAGACAGAAAGTACAAGATGAGCTATCAGGTATGGGAAGAAAGAGGCAGTATGGAACAGTTGTTGGATGAGTGCAGAGTTTCTGTTTGGAAAAGCTCTGAAATTAGTGGTGACATTTATGACATTGTCAGTGAACTTGATTCCACTGAATGATACAGTTACCAAATGGTTATAATATAAATTGGTATGTATATTTCAGCCTGTGCATACACACACACACACACACACACACACACAAATGGGTAAATTTCTTATATAATCAAACCATAGGTCAAATTAATTATTGATAATAGTATTGCCCCAGCTGCTATGTTAGGTACTTTCAATTGGTGACTAAAATTCTGAGAGATATCTTAGTCCATTGGGGCTGCTATAACAAATACATGAGGTTGAATATTGGTAAAGATTGGAAGAATTTTGGAGTGAATTGCTAGAAAATATTCACATTGCCATGCGTGGAACATTAAGGACAATTCTGGTGAAGATGTAGAAGAGAAGGCTGTAGAGAAAGTCTCACTTTTTTTGAGAATACCTAGGAAGTTAAAACCAAAAACAAAATGTTGATAGAAATATGGACAGTAAAGGCCATTTTGATGCAATTTCAGATGAGAATGAGGAACACAGTAAACTCTGGCCATGTTTGTGAAGTGCTATCTCCACTGTGCACAGAGTGTATGAGATGGGGACATGGCTGCCTCCAGCTACATTTCAAAGGAAACTCTAGAGAGCCTCAGGACCCAGGCAGAGACCTGCCAGTACTGAAGCCACTTCAAAGAGCCTCTACTAGGGCAATGCTCAGAGAAATTGTGGGGACAGAGTTGTTTCTGAAACTCCAGAACAGTAAAGATGAAAAACAACATCTGGCTAGATGCAACTCGATCCTGGGAAAGTCATAGCATGAGACTCTAACTTCTGAGAGCTACTGCCTGGGCTGGACTCAGTAAAGCTTTAAGGGCAGGGCCCTGGGGTATCCAGCATGTACTTCAAAGTGTCTGGAAGGTGGAACATGGAGTCAAAGAAGATGGTGCTCAAGCCTTCAGAGTTAATCTTTGCACTGCTGGGTTTTGGACATATTTGGGACCAAATACCCCTTCTTTCATTCTTGTTTCTCCCTTTGGAATGTGAATGTCTGTCCTGTGTTGTGTTTGTCCTTCAACTATATTTTGGAAGCACTTAACTTATTTGATTTTATAAACTCACAACTGGTGGGAAATTTGCCTCAGAATGTATCATACTTTGAGTCTCACCCATATCTGATTCAGATGACATTTAGGTGAAACTTTGGACTTCAGAATTGTGAATTGATGCTAGAATGAGTTAAGAATTTGGGGGCAGGACCAGCAGTTGGCATAATGGCTATGTTGCTGGACTCCCATGTAGTTGATCGAGGTTCGAGTCCTGGATCCAGTGGCTTAAGTTCATGCTGGGTGCATGTGCGTGTGTGCCCAAGATCCCGAGAAGAGAATGGAGGAGAAGGGATTGCTGTGCGGCCATCCTCCCTGGGGGGTGATTTCTCCTTCTCTATCTTTCTGTCTCTCTCTGTCTTTCTGGTGAGCTCATGGGCCTTATAGCAAAAACCTCGCCAAAAAGAAAGAAAGAAAGAAAAGAGAACTTGGGAGCTATTGGGAGGGAATTCACATATTTTCCATATGAAAAGGAAGTGAATGCTGGGGGGAGAGCAGGTGCAGAATGCTATCATCTGGGTGTTTGTATCCCTCCAAAATGTATGTGTTGAAAACCTAATGCCTAACTGATGATATTAAAAGGTGACTTTTTGGAGGTGATTAGTTCATAAGGGCTCTGTTTTCATAAATGGGATTTGTGTCCTTTTGAAAAAGCTTGAGGGAGCCTACATGCCTCTTTTGCCCTCTCTACCATATGAGGGCATACAGAAGGTACCATTGTGAGAAATGGGTTCTCATCAG
The DNA here is from genome assembly GCF_000334495.1 of Tupaia belangeri chinensis. Taxonomy (NCBI): domain Eukaryota; kingdom Metazoa; phylum Chordata; class Mammalia; order Scandentia; family Tupaiidae; genus Tupaia; species Tupaia belangeri. The sequence continues at coordinate 3,411,851 of NW_006159759.1, forward strand.
TTTCTGAACCTGCTGAAGCCTTCTTATTGGACTTTCTAGCCTCTAGAACTGCGAGCAATGAATTTCTGTTCCTTAGAAGTTCCCTAGTTGAAGGCACTTTGGTATAGTTTCAGGAATGAACCAAGACAAGTGGTAGTCTTCCTGTCTTAACAAAGACCTCAGTTAAGGGAAGCTAAATCTGATCACAGTTATACAGCTATTAATGAGATGGAGCCCAGGGTCAAATCCATGGTTGCCTGAACACAGAATCCGTTTTCTTTTGGCTTTTATGCATCCCACAAATGACCACTTGGGTTCTTAGATTTAGTCCATGAATACTGAATACTTTGAGTGTTGTAACTCATTTGGTTGAGTCTATTAATTTTTAAGCATGTTGCATATGTTAGTTCATTTTATTCTCCAAACGCTGCAGGTTAATTTTTATTCTGTTATAACAGATATAAAAAGCGAGGTTTACCACCTGCCATTTTCCAAAATAATAAAACAGAAAGTCTAAAATGAGATTTCATACAAAATGACAACTGCTGGTATTTAGGTGAGATTTTACTGGTTCAATCCCAGTTCCACTCACTCACTTGCTAGCAATAATGGTGAAGTTACCTATGTGTATGTCGGTCCTATCTGCAAAACAGAGAGGATAGCAATACTTTAGCCATAATTTATACGAAAACAAAATGGTATGAATTCAGTGAAATCTTGAGATCAATGTCTGGCACAGAATAAGTACACAATAAATAATAGCTATTTGTTTATCTTTGCTCCCTGAAGTAATAATTCTGGTGTACTCTTATAGGATAAAATAAAAACCTTTGCTACAGAGTGTGTTTAAGTGACTGCCAAAAACCAGTAATCTTACATATTATCCTATACATTTAATTATATTATATCATACATGTGTTTACTATATATGCCTCCCTTAGAGAATATGTTACTGAATATAAAAACATGCTAATGTTAGTAATATCATTTATAGTTATGACAAGTGTATAGGACTTTCTTGGGAAATATTGTGTAATCAATATTGGTTTGTTGATTGCAATGGAAATCATGTTAATTGAAATTTTGAAAATGTTGAAATTTAAAGAAAACATTTTTAACTTTAAAGAATGATTTCATTTTAGAAATAATAGTGTTCAAAGGAGAATCTGATGATATTTCAAAGAAAAAGAAAATGTTCCAAAAAGAAATGTTAACTTTTTTTTTTTTTTTAAGAGAGATTTTTCCTATAGGGCACATGTGCTTACTAGAGAGATAGAGAGTGACAGAGAGAAAGAAAGTGAGAAATCAACTCCCAGGGCGGACGGCCATGCCACAGTCGCTTCTCCTCCATTCTCCTCTTGGGATTTGGGGCATTCACATACACATACTTGGCATGAGTTTCAAGTCTCCAGGTCTGGAACTTGAACTGCAGTTGACCATGTGGGAATCCAGCACCTTAACCACTACTCCACCTCCTGACCCAAAAATGTTAACTTCAATATAGAACAGATTTTTTTTAACCTAAAATTATTTTCTAATTTAAAATAAAAAACTAATTTCATTTTTTAATTTCTTACAAGAGAAACACAGAATATGAGACAGGAGTAGAGAGAGATGTACCCCTGATGAGCCCATCTTGCTGCAGTCCTCCCTCGGCCTCCCAGCCAGCCTCCGAGCCACCCACAAGGACATGCTCAGGTACATCCAGGATCTAAACCTGGGTCTCCCATGTGGCTCCAGTACAGTGCAGCAATGCCCCTTCACCTGTGCTACTACAGCTGAGTTATACTTTTACATTTTTATATTTTTATGTTGAATGGATAAACTTATTTTTTATTAGTTTTTCACTATTTTTTATATAATAGGATAAATATATCCAATCATTAAACACATAATTCTGATGATTTTGGGTGTCCCATATGTAATCTAATTGTGTAGTTATACAAATTATCAATGCTAACAGATAATATTAGTAGGCTGAATGTTTTAACCAATATATAGTCTTGTATAACACAGTGGTTGCTAGAAATAAGCAGGTCTTCATTCTACAATTTGAATTTTGTATTTAACTGTATAATATTAGGTGTCTTCTAATTTTCAGTGGTCATTCAGTTTACTGATATCTCACATTAGTGTTTCCCTGAGATTTATAGCATATAAAAAATGACAGTTTTTAAAGATTATTAATTAGTTTAAGGCATTCTACCAGGTGTAATCAGAAGAAATATACTATTCATAAATGTAGAAGAGTTGATGTGGAGATTATTTCATTTCATTTCATCCTTGTAGTTCTATTTCTTTCTTTCTTTCTTTTTTTTTTTTAGGAGAGATTTTTGCTATAAGACATGTGTGCTTGCTGGAGAGATGGAGAGACAGAGAGATAGAAAGAGAGAATCGCCTCCCTCCCCCCTTGGGGGGATGGCCATGCCTCAATCCCTTCTCTTCCATTTTCCTCTCAGGATCTTGGGCAAACATGCATACATGCCCAAAATCAGTTTTTGTTTGTTTGTTTGTTTTTAGAATTATTTTATTTAACTTTATTTGTTTACTTATTTATTTAGTTATTTTAATTTGACCAGAGAGGGGTAGAGACAGAGAGAGTGATAAAGCAAGCCACCAGGTCCAGGACTCAAACCATGGTTGGCCATGTGAGAGTCCAGTACCCTGAACCACCGCACCACCTGCCAGCCCCCGGTGTGAGTTTTTAAGTTACTGGATCCATGACTTGAACCACAGTTTACCACATGGAAGTCCAGTGATGTAACCATTATGCCATCTGCTGGTACCCCTATAACTAATTAAGTGTCCTTCACCCTCAGCTAACAATGAATAGTGCTAACTTAAATTTATCACACTTGTCCCTTCAGAGATTATTTTCATATGGTCTCATCTGATTTATACAAGTGAACCAAAACCCCTGGTGATGAAAGCTTATGTTCTGTTATTCTGCATACACTGTAAAGACCACTCCTGAGTTTTAATATTTTACCATAAATTATTTTTCCCTCTCCTATTATTTTCAATGTTGTGTCAGTTATTTGTGTTGGCAATAACCTCTGTATATATGTGTATGCGTGAGTGTATGTGAGTATATGTTTGTGGGCATGGGTGTTCATTTTCATGCTTGCAAAAAAGTTCTTCAATTTCAAATATATCATATTACTATTTAATTTAAATTATGAAAGAAAATCTCTAAGATAATAGGTCATCAGTTCAGCCAGTGGCATATGATGGTTAAGGTGGCTGGATTACACATGGCCAACTGCATGGTTTGAAAATCAGACCTGGTGGCTTGCAAAACATGCCAGATGTGTGTGCGTGTGTGTCCATCATCCTAAAGGAGGGAGAAATGGAAGAGAAGTGATTGGACCTGACCATTCTCAAAGGGAGGTGATTTCTCATTCTCTCTCTCTCTCTTTTTCTCTCTCTTTTGCTGTAGGAAAAATATATATATTACCTTATCATTCAACTATTTCATTTGACAATATCTAATGGGTAACTGGCACATGCTACATATGATATTGAGTATAGGGGAACTATAAGATGATTAGAATAACAATAACATCAACAAAAGATAAATAAGGCTTAAAAAGCAGCAAGATGTTAGCAATATGAGGACAGAATTTGGAGTTACACAGCTGTGAATTCAAATGCCTTTTCTCTCCTTGACCAGTTAAATATCCTTGTTCAATTTCCTTGAGCACTCTGAGTTTGCTTGCAACCTACAAATAGGAGTATTCAAATTTACTTTTCAGGGTTATTAACTTGCATTAAATTACATTAAACATAATTTTAAGAAGTCTGACACAAAATATATGCTAAATCATTGTTAGTTTCCTTTTTTCAGTACCTGACAAACTTAAAGCTTAGTGTTATCTACTTATGTTTTCATTAATTTAAATAAAGACCCTTGAAATGTTAAGATAGCCTTTAAAAATAGCACCTTAATTTAATACCAAATAAAGAACTTAATTATTTCCTGAATCAAATTTTGAAAAATGAGAAAATCCACTTACTTTAATAATAATTCCATTAATATGACTGACTAAATATAATCCTACATTCTTCTTTGTATTCTCATGAACATTTATCAAATATAATTTTATTTTTTAAATATTAAAAAGTACCATTATATTTTATAAATCTTCATTATTCTAAAATTATTATTAAAGGTAAACATGCCCTAACAGGGTTGATAGAAACAAAGACAAACTTCTTCCAGTTAAGTGAAAAATGAAGTCATTGCCCTACACACTGCAGGTTTTCAAGATGTTGAGAAAGGCTGTATAATGATGGAGCAACTACCAATATCCTTCTGTCAATATGTAAAATCGTGGGTTCAGATTAATAAGCTTGAGCCACCCATTTTATTTGTTTTAAGAGTGTTTTTTACCACAGGATGTGCATGCTCACTAGGAAGACAGAAAGCGAGAAATCACACACACTGCCCCCAGGGGGGATGGCCACGCTGCAATCCCTTCTCTTCCATTCTCTTGGAATTTTGGGGATGCACACACATGTGCCCCTGTTTTAAGCCTCCAGGTATGGGATTAGAACTGTAGTTGATTATATGGGAGTCCGACGATGTAACCATTATGCAACATTATGCAAGCTGCTGGACCCCAGATTGAGCCACCTTTTTTTTTTTTTTTTTTTTGAGAGGTTTTTGCTATAGGGAGCGTGCACTCACCAGAAAGACAGAGAGAGAGAGAGAGAGAAAGTGTGAAATCAGCCCCCAGGGAGATGGCCATACCGCAATCCCTTTTCCTTCATTCTCCTCTTGGGATCTTGGGCACGCAAACACACATGCCTGGCGAGAGTTTAAGCCACCGGGTCTGGGACTTGAACCTTGGTCGACTACATGGGAGTCCAGCGACATAGCCATTATGACAACTGCTGGTCCCCAGATTGAGCTATGTAACTATGTAACATATTAACAAGCTATGTAAATAAGCTTTTTTCTACCCCAAACTTCTCACCTTCATGTAGAGACTGTAGTTCATCTCTTGTATGGTTAAATGCTGAGTGTCAATCACATAGTAAATGCTCATTAAAGAGTGAGTTTTTGACTAGCTTGACACATGCTCATGTATAATTTGCTTACTTCTGAAGGTGTACTTATTAAAAATTGTTTCTAACATGAGAAACTCTATAAACCACAATAAAATTTCTCTGAGTGAAGACACTACATTTACTGTAAAAAAAAAAATATGTATCCTTGTTGGAATGATAAAGAACACAATGGATGTAAGTGACACCATGTGGAGAACAAAATATTAATGTCCTGTATGTCTGCAAAATGAGTTACTGTTTAAAGACTTGAGTGACCCATAACACAGGCGATGTAGGCACCTGAGGATTAAAACCTGACTGAAGATACAAAGTCACTGAGGAAAGCAACTTTTCATAATTTAGCTCATGTTCATCAAAAGCATGGGTGTTGAAACACTCTATTTTATTATTTTGTAAAGAATTACTTATTTAATTTTATTTATTATTGTTTTAAAGTTCGCTATAGGGCAGGCATGCTCACTACAGAAAGCGGGGGGGGGC
>NW_006159759.1:3417773-3441958 GCF_000334495.1 Tupaia belangeri chinensis
GGGAGTGAGAAAGCAAACCACCAGGTCTGAGACTCAAATTGCTGTCAGCAATGTGGGAATCCAGCGCCTTAACCACCATGCCAGTTGCTGACCCTGGGTTAAAACATTCTGAACTTTTCCAGATTACAACTCTCCTACTCCTATCACCCAAATTACCCCTTATAGTATATGTCATAGAAGTGGCCCTACAGTTCTACCCTTTGAGGGTCTAGGAGTGTTTGGGGTATTTACAGCTTCAAGATCAACTTCTTTTCTCTTCTTTTCTAGTTTCAGAGCTGCAGTGGGGACCTTGTTGATGAATTTTTTTTTTTCTGTCTTAAAAGAAATTGGTCCCAGAGAGATTTCCTAGAGCACAGGTTTAATTTTGTTATGTTCTAATTAATTACATAATGATTGCAACATGTTTACTCCGTGCATAGTATCAATGACATATGTTCTTCAGGCTGCAAATATGCTATTGACCCAGCAAGGAAACGGCAGACCTCATGGAGCGTGAGGCAAGTCACACAGCTACCAACCAAACTATATATGTATTGGTAAGTCCAAGTGAAGAAAAATAAACCATATTTATTTTGGTAGGAAGTGAAAATTGTTCTAGTTACAGTAACATAGTGAGGGAAGACTAATCTGAAAAATTGAATATGGATCATAGTTTTAAATGAAATGCAGGAGCAAGCCATAAGAATACCAGGGATTGGAGTCATTCTAGACAAAGGTTAACAGAAACTTATTAATTTAAATTTTAATTATTGTTATTATTTTATTTTCTATAGGCCATGTGCTCTCACCAGAGAGAGATGAGAGAAAGTAAGAAAGTCCAGAACTTGAACTGTGGTTGGCTATATGGCAGTCCAGAGCCTGAACCGTTGCAACACTGGATGGCCCCAGTAACAGCAATTTTAAAAGCACTAAGATAGATATATTTAAGGGAAAGTAAGGAGGACAGTGTATCTATTTTGTACTGAACAAAGGAGAGAGTGAAAGAAAGGATAGAAAGATAGCTGTAAGTCACAGATCATGAAGATCCTATAATCATAGTAATACATTTTTCTTTTATTTTGTGTGAGTTACAGCAATGGAGGAGTTTTCAACAGGGAACTGTTATAATCAGATTTTTATTTTAAAAGAATCACTTTTGTTGCTCTAAGACAAATAGACTTTAGAGGCAAAGGTGGAAGCAGAGAGACAGCAAGGTGATGATTGCTGTAGTCCAGGAGAGAGCTGATGGTGGTTTTGAACATAGTAAAGGACATAAAAAGCCACACTATTAGAAAAAAAACATTAAAGGCTGTGCTGACAGAATTTGTTTATGCATTGAATATAGGGTTGGAGGAAAAGAGGAATCAAGACGTTCTTTTTTTTTCTATTATTATTCTCAGTTACAGTGGCTTAGAGTCCATTAATGTGTTGGCAACATCAATATCTGATACTGGATGATTTACAGAGAATAGAAGTTTATTTGGCTCATGATTCTGGTGACTGGAAAGTCCAAAGGCATTGCAAAATGGTGAAAGGAAAAAACTTTACACAGAGCAGAACATGGTTTGCATCCACGTGGCCTTTGCCTGCCTCTTTCCTTTTCCTTCTGCATACACCAGAACCTGGTTATGGGAGCCCAGCCCTAATAACTGCATCAGACCCAGAGGCCCCAACTAGGGACATCACGGAGGGATTAAGTTTACACTTAACACTTTTGAAACACAACTGAGTTCCAAAAGATGAACTTTTGGGGGATATTCTACCACTCTCATGAAGATCAAATTCTAATACATTAACCTTTGAGGGAAAAATCAGTATCCAAATAATAAAACAAGGGTCATGGGAAAGTTTACTTGCATTTAAGTTACTTCAAGTTGTCTTTCATATATTTTTCAAATAGTCTAAAATCTTTACAGCAATCTCCATCTTTATTTAGTGTTCAAGAACTTCTCCCCAAACTCTAGGTATATACAGACAAAAACCCAAGGCTCTCAAACTCTAACTCATGAGCAGCTACACTGAAAATATCTCCAGAAGCCCACAGGTGGCATAGTGATTACGGTGTTAGACTCCCATGGGGTTGACTATGGCTCAAGTCCCAGATCCTGCAGCTTGAAATTCATGCTGGGCACATGTGCACATATGCCCAAAATCCCAAAAAGAGAATGGAGAAAGGATTGTGGCATGATCATCTCCCTGGGGCGGGAGGGTTGTTTTTCACTTTCTGTCTCTCTGTCTCTCTCTGTCTTTTTAGCGAGTGCATGTGCCATATAGCAAACATCTAGGGGAAAAAAAATCTCCAAAGCCAGAGCATCAAAATGATGACTGGCAAAATATTACTATAGTTTAGGGACTAGCTAATGTACTTGTAAAAATAAATTATTTACTGACTCATGATTCTGCATATACACATAAATATACAACTGTATTAAATGAGCATTTACTATAATGAAGGTATATAATAGTGATGTGAAAGAAAGCCTCTATAGGCTTAATTGTCCTCAAGAGACTCATAAATTCGGTCCATTACCATAGCGCAGTGGTTAAGTGCTGTGCCTAGACTGTGCATAGAAAGCCCGATTCCACATAGCAGACTGCAGTTTGAGTGTTGGTCCTGGCAGTTTGAAGAACACACGAGGAATATGTGTTCTCAGCAAAGGCAGGATGGAGAATGGAGGAAAGAGATTGTGGCATAACTTGTGCCCCACTGGGGACAGGATGCTTTCCATTCTCTCTTTCTGGTGAGCATATGTATCCTCTGTTAATTATTTAACAGAGGGAGGTAACATAATATTGATCCCATTATTGATCGATGATTAGAAATGCACTCTTATTGCTAACGAATAGCATCAATGAACATAGCATACAAACACAGAAAGTCTTCTGGCTTGGCAGGATGGCATAATGTCAAACAGGCCAAAATACACATGTCCATCAACCAATCAAGCCACTGAGAAACAACCTTGACATGGGGTAAACATTTATCCTGAAGCAGTTATAAGTGTGAATACCTCAGCCTCTGTATTGACAAATGTCAATAATAGATTCAGACTGGTAGTGAGACTAAACCGGTATGACACAGGTAATGAAACAAGGCTATTTATCTAAAGGCTATAGAGGGAAGTCAACAAAATCAAGACACATAGCAGAGAAATTAATCACATTCTCCAGTGACAGAGTTGCAAATGCCCTGGTAATTCTCAATTGTCCTCACCGGAGGAATGAAGTTGCAGATGTTCAGTCTGAGTATGTGTGAGGTACTTCTCTTTGACTTAGTCTTAAATAGATGAAAGAGATCTGACCACAATTTAATCTTTCTGGATACATGACAGATAGTATAATTATTTATATTATTTGCATCTCTTCAGTCTCAGAACTCTAACATGCAAAGCAAAAATGAAAAAGAACAACTACTAGATTCAATAAAGCATGTACAAAGGGTAGAAAATTACCACTTATCACTCTTGGCCTCCCCAAATAATAGCTTAGGACAAGGATACACTCAAATTTCACTTCATAGAGCTAGAACAAGGGTCCAGATACACATTATGTGAGTAACTGAATTTTTTAAAGACTTTATACTATACTATGAACTTTTGAAACAGAAATACAAAATAAATAATTTTTCATCAGTTTATAAGAGGAGCCAAGAATTTATCCAAAAAATGATTTATATGGAATCAAAACAGAATTAATAGGTTGCTTTTATGCCTCCTCCCATTCCCATCCAACAAGCTGCAAATTAGAGCAAAAGTACTGGCAAAGGGACTGGCTGATGGCACACTAGTAAAACGTGATGCCCTCTGAGGCTGACCTACAAGATCTAGTTCTCATTCAGAGACCTCCCTGAGTGCCCAAGGCATGTACATGCCCATGATCTCGGACTGGCTGGAGCTGAGGATAGATCATGGTCTTAAGGCCCTATTGGTTTTGCTCTCTCTCTGTCTCTTTCATGCATTGGAGAAATAAATGTGTTATTTAAAAAATTACTAGTGAAGAAAAATATCCAGATTGGGCCTTAAATAGTATTCTTTCATTTCTATGGCCATTGAGGGTTTCTAGAGAAACCTTAAGTTTGTTGAAAGCATGAGAGTAACTGATAGGTGGTTGGTGATGGCACAGAGAAAGGAACCATAGGAGAATCACAGCTCAGATCTGAGGGGATCTGTGGAATAAGAGAGAGCTGAGTTGGCTTACTCGTTCAGTGAGGGAGATGTCCCTGTTCTACATTGACAGTGCTAAGAACACACATCCTGAGTTGTATCTGCCATTGACAATTGACAACCGAGTATACCGATGACAGGAGGGACAAGACACCTCAACCCCAAGCGTAGCACAGAAACCAGAGCCTTTTTCTCCCTCGTTGTCACCACAAGGACAGATCATCTCCCAGCTGTTTGTTTACAATCTTGGAAAGAAGTCACAGAGGATGATCTCTCTTGATTGGAAAAGTAATGCTCTATTATAGGATTCTATAAACTAAGTGAATATCAACCCACACAGAAATTGTGAAAAGCAGATGAAACTAAATTTAGCAAGTTTAAATGTCCTCTTGTTTCCATTGTTCTGACTACAAAAGTAGAGGGTCCAAAGCAACATAAAATCAGTTATGAAAAATAAAATAATTAAAATTTTGGTCTATCTGACTTATCACGATTAAAATTCTGTCTCCCTATACAAGTTATTGTTGCTATTATGTAAATTATAAGAGTGAAATCAGCAAAATAAATGTATGATGGAAAAGAAATGGAGTAATAAAAACCATTTTAGTAGCATTGATACTCTCAAAATACCTGTCAGTGCATCAGAAAGCCAATTTAACAAATGAGATACTCCAGCTATAATAGGCATTCTAACTAGATAACACATATTTCCAGACTGCCTTTACAATACTGTAAGGTCACTCCACAGCTCTTCAGAAAGCAGGCTCTGTGGGAATACAACAGGCTTCTCCACAGATCACGTGAGTCTATTCATATTCCTGTATATTCACGCAGCTATCAAGTACAAATCTGACACAGTGAAGAATTTTGAACTTTCTAGTTTCATTTAATGCTCAGCATTTAATGTCTCAGTCTGTGTTGTACATGGCACGTATCCCTCTCTCTTAATGGCATTTGTCCTGTCAATGTCATCTGTTTTAGATTTCAATTTCCTAGGCAGGAGCAAAGTCCATGTGGCAGGAGAGTAAAAAGAAATGCTATAACCCTTTGGTACATTCTAAATAGTCTCTAGCCACAGTGGAGCATTAACTCCGCATTTTCAAACTCAACTAATGCTCCACTGGAGATTTGAGGTTCTTTGGCAGATCCCTGGTCTATTTGGCAGGAGAACAAAAAGACTGTAATCTTGGCAGTTTCCACTCAGATGATGGCCTTGGTAACAACGAACTCCATGCACCCAAACCCGATTTACACCGGGCTCCACTGGAGAACCTGGGACAAGGTATTCAAAACAGGGAGCCAGTCCTGGAGAGCAATATAGGTAAACTAGGGCCAAATTAAGAATGATTGTGTTTGTGTGTTTACTTATTCATACCATAATGTATTTCAGAAAATAATGATGCATGGGCCTTTTATATATAAAATGTAATTGAACACTAGGTTAAATGCAGAAGTAAGCATTTTAGAATGAAAAGAAAATAAGAAATAAGCATATTGGGACAGCAGGTGGCACAGAGGTTATGGCTCCTGGATGCCACCTGGATGATTTTGTGGTACAAATCCCAGATCTGGTGGCTTGAAAAACACACCAGGCACATGATTTTCTTCCAAGAGGAGGATGGGATAGAGGAGACTGTGGCATGACCATTCCCCCTGGGGGATGATTTCTTACTTGCCCTCTCTTTCTGTCTGTCTCTGTCTCTCTCCAGTGACTGCACATGTCCTATAAAATTAAAAAAACAAACAAAAGCAAAAAAAAGAAGCATAGAAGGAAGAATTGTGAAAAAGAAAAAAAACTATATCAATTTTGAGTTAGGCAAGCCTTAATCTGAACATCAGCTCCATGCCTCAGAGCCTGCTCAAGTTTGGCAGGAACATTGTCTGAACTCTCTCAGCATACGCATCTATATGTATAAAATGGAGAAAATCATTTTTACCTCACGATTTTGTGACTAGTGAATCAGAAAATGGCTTCATTTAGTAATTTTTTAAAAAGAATTATTTAATTTTACTTATTATTATTATTTTTAAAAATTTGCTATAAGGCATGTGCACTCACTAGATAGAGACAGAGAGAGAAAGTAAGAAAGCAAGCCACCAGATCTGGCACTCAAACCATGGTCAGCCATGTGGGAGTCCAGTGCCATAACCACCACACCACCTACTAGCCCCTTCATCCAATATTAGTGCACAAGAGTATTCAACAGTAATTAGTGCAACAAGAAGTTGAGATATACTTCTTTTGGTCTTGCTTACAGAACAGAACACCAGACAATAAATTATAGCAAATATTGCATATATAAAAGGAAAGTACTGATTCCTTTATGCTGAATTTTCAAATCTCTCTTGTCACCAGGAGCTGAGCACATATTATCAACTTTTACAAGGTTTTAATGAGGCCAAGAGAAAAGTTGGAGTCTGGAGAGAGGATTTCATCACAGAGAAATGTAAAAGTGCTGTGAGGACTCCCAACCCACTTTCCAAGAAGGTAATGAATATTTTCCCCTCACCTCAATTACTGTGAATGAGGTTTTAAAAACTCACAAGAACTTAATATGTGGCCACCCGAACCTGTAGCCCAGAGTGAACTGGTTCACGTTTGAGGAAACGAGAAGGTAATGGACAGGCGAACATAGGCAGACGACTGGGAAATAATTTCATTACCACTAACATGGACCACAGCCATGTATTTTCCATAGACCATGGGGACTATTTTTATGTGAACATGTATGTGAACAAGCCTGCCTGGGGATGTCCTATAACCTGCCAAAGATATTTGCCAGGAAGAGTAGGCAGAACTCTGCTGAAAGAGCTTTGTGGGGGAATGGTGGCACACAAATGCATGTATTTATCCCTGTTAAGAGACCTGTAGGTGAGAGATCTCAGGACATTCGGAATTGGGGTTAGGAGGAAAGTCTATAAATAGTCAAAGTTCAAAGGATAGATTCAGCATTAAATTCATGTCAGACTCTGGAATCATCACGAGATCATGGCATTGCAAATCAAATAAGCCTCTCCTAGACTTGATCTCTTCATTCCTTGCCCAGTGTAAACTTGGAGAAGATGGGGTTAAACTCATGGGAGGAGGAATTGAAAGTGCACAATAGAAGGGAATAAAAAAAAATTAAAACATCCTTTTCACTATTAGCTACCTAACATAAACTCTTTCTAGAAAAGAAAATGATTTTAGTTGTTATGTAATAAGATATGCTAGTTACTGAGCTATTATTGTTTTTTGATTTTTAATTCTTTAAGAAAGTCTTTGGGGACCAGCAGTTAGCATAATGGCTATGTCGCTGGACTCCCACATAGTCGACCGTGGTTCGCTTTACGGGCCCAGCTTGTTGAAACTCACGCTGGGCGCGTGTGCGCGCGTGCCCAAGATCCTGAGAGGAGAATGGAGGAGAAGGGATTGCGGCGTGGCCATCCCCCATGGAGGGTGATTTCTCGCTTTCTGTCTCTCTGTCTCTCTCTCTCTCTCTGTCTGGCGAGTGCATGCACCCTATAACAAAAACCTCTCAATAAATAAATAAATAAATAAAGTCTTTGAGTATCATTCCAGAAAGTTCACTCATACACTTACTCAAATCCTCAAAGACTGCCATTGTTCTGATTTTTTCCACAATATATGACATTTGCCTCTTCAAGAACTTAAACATATGAGGAATCAGACAGAATGTACTCTTGCTACTAAGGTTCCTTTCCAATGTTTTTGAGAGTCATCCACCTACATCATTGACAGTGTGATTCTTTTTGTTTTATTAATTTGACAGTGTGCATGAGCTCCCCAGAGAGTGTTGTGGACAGAGAGAAGGAGAGGGGAAACCTCGCAAGGGAGTGTGATCACACTGTAACCCCTTCTCCTCCATTTCTCTACCTCGTCAGGATTTCGGACACACAAGTACATGAGCTTGGAATTTTTTTTTTTTTTTTGGAGAGATTTTTGCTATAGGGTGTATGTGCTTACCAGAAAGACAGAGAGAGACAGAGAGATAGAAAGTGAGAAATCACCCCTCAGGGGGGATGGACACGCTGCAATCCCTTCTCCTCCATTCTCCTCTTGGGATCTTGGACATGCACGCACACATGCCCAGCATGAGTTTAAGCCACCGGATTCGGGACTCGAACTGTGGTCGACTACATGGGAGTCCAGTGACACAGCCATTTCGCTAACTGTTGGTCCCAGTCTGGGATGTTTTTCAAGTCCTTGGTATTCAAACCAAGGTTGACTATGCAATATCCAGATTCCTTAACCACTACATCACAAGGCCAGCCCTGGTGCTTCTTATTGCTGAGTAGTATCCTTTGTGTAAGGATATCTCTATCTGTTCATCCATTCACCTTTAATGGACACAGGAGTGTTTCTATTGTCAGGAAAGACGTGACACATTTTTGCATAGAAAAACATTGTATAGTAGTTTTAGGCCAGTAGGAATAAACCAGATATGTTATGCATGTCTTTTTGTGCTCATAAGTTTTATTTTTCTTGGGTTAATACCTTAGAGCAAAATTGCTGGGTTATAGTTTAGCTCTATATTTAATTTTATAAGAAATTACAGAAATCTTTGTCTATAATGTTTGGACCATTTTATACTCCACCAACAATGAAAGAGAGAGCTTTGGCATCTGAAATCTTTGCCAATATTAATTTTGTCTGACTTTAAAAACAAATTGAGCATTCAAGTATGTGTTTGTGTGTTTTTTCTATATAACAGTTCTTTAAAAATGTAAAGTAAATGCTAGGGAAGGGAAAGCACACTGATCACATAGACTAAAATACATTGTAGTTAAAGGTACTTTATGACATTGAAAACAAATAATCATAATTACTGCTAGGAGAAAGTTTACTATCAAAATGCACAAAGTAAACCTTTAGATTTTTTTCTTAAATTCAGTTATTTTGATTTTCATGAGTGAGAAAGACAGAGAGAGAGAGAGAGAGAGAGAATATCCCAAATAGGGTCTTGATGCCATGATCCACCTTCAGCCAGCCCCAGATCATGGTTAGGTGTGTGCCTGGCATACTCATGGAGGTCTCCAGACTTGAACTTGGAAACTTCCGCTGTGGGACTGCCTTACAGAGCATTTTGTTTTACTGCTGTACAACCATCTGGTACCCAAGACAAAGTAAACCTTTAAAAGAAACTCAGCGATAGAATTTGAAAAGATAAAATATATTCTTTCAGATGGCTTTTTTCATCCTTTAACACCTCCATTCTAATTATGCATTTAGGTGGCCCTTGAGAGCACAATGCCCATATCTGGCACTAAAAAAGAAAATGAAAACATTCTGTTCACATTATAATATCCACTTTCTAAAATCTGAGAGATCAGGAGTAGGAAGTTGACAGATTATACTAGAATACTAACTTCCAGAAGAGTGTCCTGCTTTCTCCATCCCTCAGTCCAGTCATCTATCTTACATGCACTATATCCCATTCTAGAAAGTTATTTTAAGTTTTCCAGTTAATTTTATTTAACTCTCTCTAAAAGCTCATTTCATAAGAGAGCAAACTTGTCCTCCCTCAGCATCTCCAGATGGCCTCAACCAGACCTTCTGCCATTCCAAGTGTTCTACTCCTCCAAATGATCCATTACACCATGGTGTATCTATAATAAATAAAGGTTAAAAGATCATAAAAACAAGAGCATATGCCCAAGCATGTCATGTGCATCTTGGCAATGGGAATGTAAGGACTGAGTCAGACTACATCTACGTTGCCAAGAAATTGGATCAAAAATTAGAGAAAAAATATTCTGTCATACAGGCCAGGGAGCTGAACAGCAGTTCCCTTAAGGGTGGTGAGGAAGAGTGGCCAATCTACCCACATCTCTGCTGGATATATCCCCTGATTGCTAGAAAAGTAAGTCTACAGCATGATGGTGAAGGAGTATTGAAAGGTTTGGGCTTCTGATGAGCATATATACAAAATTTCATCGGGAAAGCATCTCTTCGTTCAGGTCTAATGTTTTATTTTAAGAGAGTTTTCATGATCTCCATCCCAAACTCAGACCTCTTCATTCTTCACTTTTCTCTACAACACTTGTCATTTTCTAACAGCCCGGTTAATGTATTTATTTTCTATATTGCTGGGTCTTACCCCCTAGAATATAAGATTTATGATGACTGAAATTTTTGTTTGCCTGCTTTGATAATTTGCTTTAGTAAATCTACTGAATCTGTGACACATATTGTTCAGTATATATTCATGAAACAAATGTATAAATGAATGAACACAGCACCAACTTAGGCACCAACTGGATTACACTGCAGGGAAAATATATCAATGCTGTGCATACTCTTTTAGGGAGTCTTTTAGAACTAAAAGTAATAATAATTTAAAACATAGCTCATACCTGTATATGCTATATATTATATAGCATATAATATATTGGGTCATTAGAAAAGTAATGTATATTTTTCTTTGCAAAAATGTGTCATGGCTTTTCTGATGATCTAATATATTACATATATATTATATATACATATTATATGTGCACACATACATATAAGCCCTGTCAAATAGCAAATTGAGAGGCTTGAAAGATCATCTAGATCAAGATAGAGCATGGCTAATCAGTGGCAAATGAGTATGAAGGATCTTGGGGCCCTGCCACCTGACCAGAAGGGTTACTGAGTGGAAATGTGATAAAAATTTGGGAAAATGTCAAAAAGCAGTCTGTAAATTGAAGTTTCTCCAACAGAAGTTGGCAGGCTTAGATATCGACCATTCCTTGAATCCAGATTAGAGGGCTTCACCTCAGTAGCTTTCTTCCAATAAGATTAGGAGTGTTAAAATTACCTGGGAGGAGTGGAGTTGTCAGTACATTCTAGACCTTCGAGTTTAAACCAGTTACACTTAAAGAATTATAGATTTTTCTGGGGGTTTTCTAGTCTGTTTTAAGAAGATAGGTTAATATTAGTGATGTTGTAGTACAATTATTTAAATGTCTTTTATGAATTATTTTCATTAAATAACATTTTAGTGGGAATTCAAATATATAGAGATAATTTTAACACATTCATTTGTATTATTAAAAAATTATAATACAGTATGTTTTCCTACCTCAAACTTCACACCTTGACCATAATCTTAAATAACTTATTGTAAGTAGTAGAATGATACCCTTTTAAGTAAGTAAAATTAGCATACTATGTTGGGAGAAATGAGATGGTAAGACAGTTTAGCAAGAAATTCACTGATAGAAACAATTCCTATGCACTTCAGAGCCTAAAATTGGTCAAATTTGTCATTTAGTTACAAGAAATTGCAAGGTAATAAATATAGTGCTTACCCTAGTTACACATCTTCTTAATAGCTTTTCTTATTTTCCCATTCATTAAAGTGGAAGATAGATTGATTGGAGATCAGACCCATGAAAAGTAAAATTGACCTGTTCACTAATCTAAGAAAGTCACAAGAGTGACTGTGACTGTTTTTTTTAAAAATTGTATGTATGAAAACAAAGGAATTTTAATACAGCTATGATATGCTCCCTGATTGCCAGAAAAGCAAGTCTACAGCCTGTGATTTTATATTGACTGCTTTTTTTTTTTTTTTTTTTAACTAAGTGGAGAACCTAAGCACTGAGGTCCATGGGATCTCTTAGTTTCTTTGTTGAGAAGAGTCTGGAACATTTCCTAAGTCCCATGTAATTCTTATACTCCTTCATGGGGGCAACCTTTTCTTTTCTTTTTAGAGGTTTTTGCTATAGGGCATGCACACTCACCAGAGAGACAGAAAGGGAGAAATCACTCCCCAGGGGGGAAGGCCATGCCATAATCCCTTCTCCTCTATCTCATGAAATCTTCCCACATTTAGGCAGAGATACAGACAACCTAAATCAAGGAAATTCAAAGGACACCAAATAGAATTAATGTAAATAGATCTTCTCCAAGGCACATTATATTCAGACAGGAAAACTAAAAGACAAGTATGAATACAAAAATATCTAGAGACAGACACCCATTTATTTATAAAGTTTATCCCATCAGACTAACCTCAGATCTATCAGCAGAAACATTATAGACCAGGAAGGAAAGGGATGATACATTCAAGATACTGAAATAAAAACACTTTCAGCCAAGAATACCATATCCAATAAAACTATCCTTCTAAATAGCAGGAAAAATGAAAGCATTCTCTTCAAACAAACAAAAACTGAAAGATTTCAACAATACCACACCTGCTATTTAAGAAATACTTGAGGGAATCCTACATCTAGTAAAAGAAGATAATTATCCCCATGAAAATAAGCAAAGGCACAAAACCACCATGAGAGCACAGGCAATTGCCAATCGAAACCACTTGAATTATTACTTAATCTATGTCAGATGGCTATGGTCAAAATAACAAGGAAAAATATGTGCTAGTAAAGATGTGGAGAAAAGGGAATACTTGTACATTGTTCGTGCGAGTATAAATTTGTACAGCCAATGTGGAAAACCATATGGAGAATCCTCAAAAATTCACAAGTAGAACTACCATAAGATCTAGTAATCTCACTCTTGGATATTTACCTAAATGACAAGAAATCACTCTGTTGAAGAGATGTTTACATTTCCAAGTTTATTGCAGAATCTATTGCACAATAAGTAAGACATGCTATCAACCTAAGTATCCAACAACCAATGAATGGATTGGAAAAATGTAGCATATATATATATACAATAAAATACTACTCAGACATAAATAACAGAGAAATCCTGTCCTATGGCACAAAACAGATGAAGGTGGAAGATTAAATGCTAAGTGAAATAAACCAGACCATGAAAGTCAAAAAATCTATGTTCCCATTTAACATAAACTGAATGTCCACGCTCTGTGGTAGAAGCTAAAAGATATGATGGCATAGGAATGCAAAGAGCAATGGTAAATACCAGAGACTGAAAAGGAGCACAGGGGTTGGGGAAGCATTTGGCCTGGTGGTTAAAGTACTGGACTTCCATGTGGCTGACTGTGGTTTGAGTCCCTGACCTTCTGGTTTGCAAAATCATAAAATCATGCCAGGTGCATGTGTGTGCATACCCAAAATCCCAGGAAGAGAATGGAGGAGAACGGATTGTGGTGTGGCCATCCTCTCTAAGGGGTGGTTTTTCACTTTCTCTCTCTCTGTTTCTCTCACTCCTTTTAGTGAATGCACACATCCTATGCCAAAAAGTCTTGAAAAAAAAAAAAAGAAGATACACGGATAGTTTCAGGAAAAAAATGATTAATAGACACAAGAATGCATGAAAATAGGTTAAGGAAAGGTATACTAGTAAAGAAAAAGGGTGTTGTCAATCTAATAGATATCTCCAAAACAAAAATAAAAAACAAAAATCCACAGCTAATTGAATGAATATTGAATGCACACAATGTAATGTAATGATATTTGTGGAAGAAAAATACATTTATAGCCTTGGTTTAAGTATCACACTCTATACACATGCTTTGAAAAAACCATACTATATCCCACAAAGATGTATAATAAATACATGTAAATCAGAAATTATAATAAAAATGAAAATCATTTAAGCAGAAACAAATGAAAATTCTAGTGCTCTTAAGAGTATACTAATCTCATCATTGTCTTCACTAAAAGCAAAGAATATATTTTCTTCAGAGAAATTAATTTTTAGAACAGTCTAGATTCCTTAGATAAGAGATATGCCATCATTGAATATTCATCTCTCTTTCCTTAATACCTGGGAAGTAGGAGAAGCAGTAAAATAATTTTACCAACATTTACTCTTCTTTTCTAATGTTCATTTATACTTACAGGCTACATTAAGGACTGAAAAAATAAATGATTTGAACTAAAAATGTAAAAGAAAAATCAATCCCACAAAAAGCATGGGACTTCAAGCCAAATGCTGAGGTAAGATTTAAGACCCATAATTCCTGGTGAATGTATTTAGCAATGATTTTAATCTTTTTTTAATGTTTTACCAATTGTTTCCTCAGAGTTACTTTCATTTTTATTTAAATTATAGATGCTTTTTCTGATATAACTTTTATTGTGCAAGCAGTCAAACGTTTCTTCCTATTTTGTAGTCACTAGGGCTAATAAAAATAGTTTTGGCTATAATAATATATACAGGCATGTATATGTGTGTTCCTGTTTTCAAATACCTATATAATGTTAACTATTCTCAAAATAAGTCTTTCATCTTGAGCTGATATGAATATACACTCTTGATTATTGAGAGTACAGGATCAGTTTATATACAGATATTATATATGTGTGTGTGTGTGTGTGTGTGTGTGTGTAAAATATACCTACAAACTTCATTAAATTGTTTCACTCTAATGTTATTGTTATATGTTTTCTTAATTTTTCCCAGATATATTGAGTCATCAGAAAAATCATGGAATATTTTTCTATTTTTCAAAAATGCATCATGACTTTTCTGATGACCCAATATAATAACTTAATATATCTCAGTTTGTCCAATAGATTGGAGAGTGTTCTTATTGATGCACACCCAGTGGTGACACAAAGATGAATGAGACATAGTCTTTCCATGAATAAATATAAAATCTCGAAGGGAACACTGGACATGCATACAAATGACTAAAATGCAAAACGGAAAGTATTGTGATATCAGCAGTGGCACAGACATGGAAAAGTTCTGTGTAAGTTGAAGGGGATCTCCCATTAAAGAAACAAGACAGGTTCCAGCAGATGACATAATGGTTATGTTGTTGGACTCCCACATAGTCAACAGCAGTTTGAGTCCCATATACCCAGTGGCTTAACACGCCAGGCCCATGTGCGTGCGTGCCCAAAATCCTGAGAGGAGAATGGAAGAGAAGGAATTGTACTGTGACCATCTCCTCTGGGGATACGGGGTGATTTCTCGCTTTCTCTCTCTCTGTCTCTCTCTGTCTCTCTGGTGACCACACACACCCTATAGCAAAAATATCTCTTTCTAAAAAAAAAAGACAAATGTCATTTGAACCAAGATTTAAAGAATAGCAGTATCTCAATAGGATCATAAGTATTCTTTTTTGATTAAAATATTTTTGATCCCACACAATTAAGATATTCCTCCCAATCATTTGCTCAAGTTTTCTAATTATGCACTATAGCTACTGTACCATAATTGGATATATTGAATTGACCCGCCTCTGAGAGGTGTCTAAGTTACCTCTAAGAGGCAGGATTTAAATAGCTTTGTGGCAGGAGGAAGAAGGGTTTGGCTGCCATCTGCCATAATGACCCTTTCTGAAATTTAGGAAAATACTACCCATCTGTGACGATAGAGTCCCAGTCAGGGTACATAGCGCAGCAAATGTAGCACAGATAAGATTTTAGACTCAAATTTCCTCCTTGGCCAACCTTGCTCAGTGAATAATATGATAAGCCATACAGGATGAACTTAGAGGAGGGTAGGAAATTTGGCAATCAGAATAAGAACAAAAAAAAAAATGGAAAAGAAGGAAGGAATAAAATACTATCAGCAGCAAACATATTTTCTTTCTCTAACC
The DNA here is from genome assembly GCF_000334495.1 of Tupaia belangeri chinensis. NCBI lineage: Eukaryota > Metazoa > Chordata > Mammalia > Scandentia > Tupaiidae > Tupaia > Tupaia belangeri. Next base: position 3,433,390 of record NW_006159759.1, read on the forward strand.
TAATATAGATAATTTGATAAAAACATGACTCCTCTTCTGGTGATTTTAATGAGAAATGCTTTACATCTTCATTATACACATTTAATACATTTAATAAAAGCCTCTATCTATTGGCAAAGATAAGATTCTTCTGAAGTTCAAAATGCTCTAAAAAAATAATAAGTAGGCTATCTAAGCTGTGGCCACAGCTAAAAGAGCTACATCAGTAATGGACACCATCCAGAGCCACACTATTATCTCATTAAAACAAAAATACCCATTTAAAAAAAAACAGCAGTAACATCAATGGCTTTTCTTTCCCTTCCTGTTGCAATATTGTATCAACATCTCATTTCTCAGCCAAAAATGCTTCTGTACTGAGGAGGTTCAACTTCCTGGGATTGTGACTATTGCAAGCAGGGTACACCCTGGGGAGAGCTGACACGTCCTTGACCACACTGGAAGAGAACTCAGTAGGCTTTTCTACTATATGTGAAAGAGTCACACCTACATGGGTGTACATCACAAGAGCCCACAAGCCTGGTGAAGTCAGATCTTTCAGGCAGAGCACAGACTGAGCATTCGTGGGTGTGAGAGAAGAGAGGCTGATGTTTGCAATACCATATGAACATTTTTTTAAAATAAATTACTTTGCAATTTTTGTATCAAATCTTAAAATTAATTCAATTTTCTATTTAATTATCAATTAAGTAGAATTATTGCTCTGCCTCTCAGTACATCCGTGACAAGCTAATAAGCTAGATTTAATATAGAGAGTCAATATTTAAAGGCAATCTTCACATGAGTATGATGTAATATCAATAAAACAGTCAAATATAGACATCTCTGTGTTATCATTATAGCTGTGGGAAATTACTTTTGACTACAGACAAGAAGGAAATAAAACAAAATTTTAAATATATTACATTAAAATGTATTACAGTAATGTGAATGTAGGTTAACTTTGTTTTTCATCTTTATTTTGTTCCTTCAATATTTTGATATATGCATTAATGTATATAATTAATCTCTAAAGTATTTTTGATTTGTTTTGAAAGTTTTGATTTAAATGCTTGAGGTTCTGTACTCAGTTACTATTACCTTTGGGAACAATACAATAAATTTTTAATATTTCTATTTCAAAGGGGCTAGGGAAAAAGCACTTGAATTGAAAACATATTTTACAGCTATTCTGAGAAGAATTAAATAATAATTTACATATGTGTAGAAAGAAATATATACAGTCTATATTTTAATAGAACTAAGATTGAAAGTCTTTTCCTTTTATTTTTTGATTTATTTTAGGTTGCTTGTGCCAGTCAGAGAGAAATGAAGGGACAGACAGGAAGAGAGACAGAGAGAGAAAGAAAGTACCTTCCAACAGAGCATGGTCACACTGTAATCCCTTCACCATTCTTTATAGATCTGAGAAATAAACATTCATATGTTCAGTTTGTGTATCAAGCCTCTGGGCCTGGAATTTGAACCATGGTTGGCCATATAGGGTCTGCCTCCTTTAACCCCTGGGCAATGAAGCTATTCCAAAGTCTTTTTCATTAAGCAAATCATTTCTCCAACACCTTGAGAAAGAAAGACAGGCTTTAACAGTCTTAAGATACATGATCAATACTTGAATTTGCCCCATTTTGGTGGTGTGACTTTGTACACATTTTTCTCTTAATCTCATATTCCACATCTATAAAATTGAAGTAATAATACCTTCCTTGTTGAATTGTTAAAGCTTTAAGAATGGTGAAAATAAGGGCCAGTAGACGGCATGGCAGTTAAGGTCCTGGACTCCCACATGGCCAACTGCAGTTTGAGTCACAGACCTGAAGGTTTGCTTTCTCATTTCCCCTTTCTCATTCTCTCCTGTCTCTTACAGGTCAAATTAAAAATAATAATCAATATGTAATTAAATTAAAAAAAGATGTCTCAGAAAAAAGTTAAACAACATAAAAAAAGAATTGTGAAAAGAGTCTAATCTACCACAGAGAAGAGGGGGTACGTAGTCATGAGTTTTCTTTTGAAAATGTTTATTTTAAGTTGTCTTTGGGACATGATGTAGGGAGGTGAAGAGAGCAATGGGAAAGAACCGAGAAAAAGACATTCGACCTATTAAGTTCAGTTTATGCCACTAACAAAGATTAGATGTCCCTCAATGACAGTGTAAAGTCCATGAGGCAATACTGAGGGCAAGTATATGAACAATCAAAATCCCACATCTTATAATTTCGTACCTGATGACTAAGCTGGTGCTTTACTTGCAATATCTACTATCCATGTATGTGTGTATTCACATGGTTTCTTCTCCTACTTTACAGGTGTCCTAAATTTCACTGCTGAGGTATACAACCCTTGGATTCAATATATACAAAAGTTATTAACTGAACTGTGGGCCTGAGAAAAAGACTCCACATCCACGACTCCTGACTATGCTCATGATGGTTTTTGCTACATCACAGGTTCTTCACGTATGGGAAACTACATTTTAACTTCTCTCTTGTCTGTCCAGTAAGAGTTCTGGAAATGTCTGATCTTTTTTTTTTGGAGAGATTTTCACTGTAGGGCGCGTGCGCTCGCCAGACAGACAGAGAGAGACATAGAGACAGAAAGCGAGAAATCACCCCCCAGGGGGGATGGTCACGCCGCAATCCCTTCTCCTCCATTCTCCTCTCGGGATCTTGGGCACACACGCACACGCGCCTGGCGTGAGTTTTAAGCCATCGGGTCCGGGACACGAACTGCGGTCGACTACGTGGGAGTCCAGCGACATAGCCATTACGCTAACTGCTGGTTCCCTGGAAATGTCTGATCTTGTAAAGGTAGTGACTTAAAATGTATTATGGTCTTGAGGAACAAGCAGTTAGCTAGATTTAAAGAAAACTTCCAGTCTCCTTTCATTTATATATGTATATAAATTATAAATGTTCTAATAGCTGGGTCTCCAATAGCTCTGTCACTTCACTCTTTTTCTATGCATGTTACCAAGCAGTGCTTTTTAAAAATATATTTTGCTCTTATTTACATGATTTTCGTTGTTCCATGAACTGTTTTTATTTTAACTTTAATTTTTCAGAATAATGGTAAACTCAAAACCTTCCTATCTTTATTTCAAAAGATTGATTTTCTTCTTTTAATTTGTCAGAGGGCATGTGCGCTCACCAGATAGAAACTGACAGAGAAGGGGAGAAAGCATTCTATAATGGGCCATGCTGCAATCCCTTCTTCTTTTCTCCACCCTGTAAAGATTTGGGGCATGCATGTACATACACCTGGTTTATTTCTCAAGCTCCTGGTGCCAGGACTTGAACTGTGTGGTCAGTTATAGGGGAGCTAGCTACCTTACCACCACATCATAGAAATAGTCTAGGATGATCCTGAATAATGCCATGGAGATACTCATTAGTATGAAGACTCTCAGAGCAAGATTTTTTAAAAATGAAGTAACTTGTAATATAATTGTTATTATTACTATTATTATTACTTAGAGATATGTTTGCTATAGGGTATGTGCACTTGCCTGATAGTCAGAGACAAAGAGAAAGTGAGAAATGAACCCCCAGGGGGAATGGCCATGCCACAATCCCTTCTCCGTTCTCCTCTTGGGATTTTGGGCACACATGCACATGTGCCCAGTGTGAGTTTTAAGCCTCCATGTCTGGGTGTCAAACTACAATTGACTACATGGGAGCCAAGCGACATAACCATTATGCTGTGTACTGGTCCCATTATAATTATTATTAAGAATTTTCTAAATGAACCACTTTTGACATCTTTAATAAAAACTGAAATTATGTGGTTATCAATTTGTTTTCTATACTTTTAAAGTTTGAAGTGTAAGAATTTTTCCAAAATACATTTGGAGGAAGGTTTTAATATATAGCTCCCTAATTTTATACAGTAGCAAGGTACAGAATTCCTATTGGACAAAATCTTCTCTTATAAAGCTTGTAGAAAGCATAAAATGGAAATCTTCCCCAAGCATTTAAATCATTTACTTATGTACTTTGAAGGTATAGAGATGGAGGCCTTGGGTGTATTTAGTTATGAAAGAATTATCTTGGAGAAGTTTGCCAATAAAATTTATTAAAAATTAGATCTATATTTATATTTTATTAAAATCACTTTTTTTTTAGTTTATCATATGTTGGATTTTCTTGTAGAGATGCTTTATGATCATGGATGTGTCTTAGTCTAGTATCACCAAGTATTTTTCTGATAACATTTAACAAACTGTTATGCATTTACTTGACCTACTCCACTGTCATCTCCAACACATTATTTGACTCATAGTATTTGGTTAATATGAAGTTGCTGATTTTGTAGGTCAAAATGTGTCTGATATTTTTAATGAATGTTTAATAATTATAACTTTTATTACATTTTAAGAATATAGTATTATTAGAACATGTTACATGAAAGTTTGTCTTTATAAAGCTCAAACTATAACAGAATTTGTAATCATGAGGCAAATAAGATAGATGATTGCTAGACAGTTGATAGATAAACACATAGATAGATGGATAATGAGATGCTATTCTGGTGTGGAGACAAGAGATAAAGACCAGATGCAGTAATATAGACTTTTCAGCTTACCGAAAAACTGTATGTAGGGTTTCTTACTAAAACTGAAAATGGGCATTTTGAATATGGTTTAATTCACAAAATCAAAGATTCTCAGTATTGGATGCGACCTTGGATATCATATACAGTCTACTTTTCCCAGTGCAGGGTACTTTTTATAATGAAGCACTCACTCCCATCATATAATTAACATGCTCAAAAAAATCTTTTTATTATGCTGAGCTGAATGCCTTTCTGACAGTTAGCCTTGGTTCAGACAGAGGCTATCCTTTGGAGCAACACATACCTATTCTAATCCCTCTTCCACATGACAGTTCTTTTAAAACAGCTGAGCATATGCATATTGTCTCTGTCTAAATTTCCTTCTCTATAAGGTACACGTTCCCAATTTCTTTCATCATTTCCCAGGTGACAAAGCTTCATCATCCTCTGTTCTCTTTTCACCTGGCCATCTGCAGGTTGCTCATGTCTCTCCTACAGATGGGGTCTGACAAGAACAGAGCTCAGTGACACTGAAGCAGCCTTCATGATTTTGGGCACTATTTCTCACTAACAATTCTAGTAGCCAAGTTACATTACTATTCAATTATAGCAATCAGTATTTGCTTTCATTAAAAAAAATGTTTAAAATTTTGTTTTGCTTGTTTTTGACAAATGACCATCACTGGAGCCATTTTCTATTAAAACTCAATAATTCTACTTATATCACAGCTAGAACAAGAGATTAAAGTTATTTGGTTCTAATTTATTTTATCTGAAATTTATTATATTCCTAAAAATAAAAATAAATAGTATAATAACTGAAGTCAGACACTTAACTCTGTTTTTTAATGATAAAATAATTCAATTTAAAATTTTACACAAATGGTTATTTTTCAAATGATTGCTTTAATTCATTTCAGATAACAGGTAAAAACCTGAACCTCGATGTTTACCAATTTATCATTATAGCATTGATTCAACTCTCCCACTCACAACCCTCTTCCCCACAAAGCTGTTTCTGAACATAGTTATAAGAAATAACTTGTGGAAAACTCTAAGAAAGGGATGAATGATAGCACAACAGTAATGCAACATTCGATAAGGCTGACCCATATGGGAAGGGTGTACTTCCTGAGCCCACTTTGAGCACGCAAAGCACATGTCTTCCCATGATCAGGGCTGGCTGAAATAAGGGGTAGGTCATAGTAGTAAGATATTGTTGTGTGCGCTTGTTTCTCTCTGTCTTTCTTAGTCATGAATGAAATAATCTTAAAAACAGAAAAGCTGTTAAGTCAAGTTATAATCATTAGGTAGTAATTTTAAAAGTGTTTTCAAATCTTTTAAAATTTTATTTGTAGTTGCAAGTAGAACATTCTTGTTTTTGTATTTAAGACTATTTTTCAATATCTTTTCTGATACTAACAAATAGTATTTTAAGTATGAAAAAGATCAGTATATAATCATTTCGGGACCATGCAGTTAACACAGGCTGAGTATAAAGGAGCTGCCCCTCATTCCTTAAAGCAAAGACTCAGCTGAGGAGAACTGTTAGTAAGGTTAACAGTTTACGAGTTCTGGTCCTCCACTGTGTTGCTGTACTAGCCTGCACTCAATTTCTCTGCCATGGGCCTTATTGCCATACCCCGGTACCTTATAAAGGCAAAATAACACCCCCAGTCTTACTATAACCTTTACAATAATCCTGAAGGAATGCAGATCCACTAAGGTGGCAGCTGCAAATGGGAATTACTCCCATTAGATTCAGCCCACCCTAATGGAAAATGTCAATAAAGAGTGTCACATTCACTTCTCCTACTGGGGATTACATAGATAAGCATAAGAAAGGTTTAGGTTAAAGCTACTAAATTGGTAAAAAAAGCCCCTCCTGGGAGGGACTCAGGGAGTCATCCAAGAGGTGCTGATACCCCAAACAAAGACCGTGAGCCACATTTAGTCTCAGGACAAGGGAAGATTGCTGTTCCCCAAGCCACAGCCATTGTATAAAATAGCATGTAGAGTGCCCCAAGTACATAGTAACCTTTAGGTCAGTCATTAAGCTGCTCACAAGACCACATTCCTTTCCTATGTAGACATTAGACTCACCCTCTTAGCTGTGGATTACCCCAGAAATAATATAGGTATTCCACTTTAGTATATATTAACCTTGTCTTTACTTAACCAGACAGGATTTCTATCTAGGCCTTTGTAACTGGCAATCTGCTGCCACCCTAGCCTGAAGCTGAAGTTCTTAAGCTGGCCTGGGGCTCAAGTTCTCAAGCTGATCTGGGACTGAAGTTATCAAACTGGCCTGGGACTGAGGTTATTAAGATTCCTAGAAGCCCCCTCATCCAAATGACCCTTCCTCGTAATCAAGATCTAAGGAGAGAATGCACCAGACAAATAGACTTCCTTGTTCTAAGGATTATGACTGTTTTTACCTAAACGAAACAGATGTCATGTTTTATGATTATTGTTACTATGCTTTGAATGCTTTACCTTTTGGAGTAAAATCTTTCACTTACTTCCCCTCACCCATCCTACTCCTATAAAACTCCTTCAATAATAAATATGTATGTCTCCTAGTCAATAGGGCTGCAGTCTTGAGCTTGCTCTGGCTGTAGTCAGCTGAGAACATGCTAAAGGGCATTGAGGTTTCAGTCTGAATTTTGTTCACCTGTGTCGCCTTCCTGTGTACCCACCCTGGCTGGAGCAGGGCTTCTGGCATAATCAGTAAGAATCATTATCACTAGTTTATTTCTATATACATCAGCTTACCATTTTATAAAATAAGGTAAGATAATCTTGGGTCAAAATAAATTACATTTTTTATTATTATAAGTTATAATTCAAATCTAGATTATTACAATGATTGCTATTTAAATACTAATTTCCACAGGGATTTTTCTTTTTTTTTACTCCTTTTATTTTTTCATAGTAATTTTCTTCAGTCATGGTTTTTCATTTCATTTTTCTTGAATTCCAATGTTGGGACTAGATTCAAGGAATTTATAAATGTCTCTATCACTGGAATTTTGTCTTTGCAATAATCCTATAGAAACTAAGTATTACTCTTCAGGAAACTGATGTACTTTTATAGCTAAATCTAAGGTATAATTTTCCTTTTTTCTACCTGTTATTACTATTTGTAGATAAAATACTCCACCTTTCACAAAGAGTACAAGACATGTGATCTATGAAAGATAGCATATTGGGGCTGGCCCGTGGTATGATGGTTAAGGGCGTTGGGCTCCCACATGGCCAACTGTGGTTCAAGTCCCAAACCTGGTGGCTTGTTTTCTTACTTTCTCTTTCTCTCTCTCTCTGTTCCCCTCTGGTCAAATTAACATGAATGAATAAATAAATAAATAAATACACAAACAAACAATTAAAGCTAAATAAAATAATTCTTAAAAAAAGAGCATATCATACTAAATTTCACTGTGATCCAGTATAATAGATATTCTGATTATTCTATAATTTTATAAGTGTATAACCTAAAACACTGAGAATTTGAACCAATTCATGCAGTTTTGAACTAGCGAAGGGAGGACTTAAAACTTAAGCTTTCTGGTGACAAATGCAATATCATTCCACCCTTGCAGAATGCCTCTAAATTTTTTTTTTCTCTTTTAAGAGAGATTTTTTTTGCTATAGGGTATGTGCACTTGCTGGAGAGTCAGAGAAAGACTGAGAGACAGAAAGCAAGAAATCATCCCCCAGGGGGGATGGTCACACTGTAATCCCTTCTCCTCCATTCTCCTTTTAGGATCTTGGAAATGCATGCACATGTGCCCTGTGTGAGTTTTAAGCCATCAGGTCCAAGATTCAAACTACAGTTTGATTATGTGGGAGCCCAGTGACATAACTATTATGCCATCTGGGCTGGTCCCTGTCTCTAAATTATAATAAATGAAAGTCAGGCTGTGAAACTATAGCTCAGAAACTATCAAGTTAGACTGTAAATATAAGATGTTAGGATTCATATATATTTTTGTATGAAAACAAATTTTAGGTATTTTAT
>NW_006159759.1:3441972-3443259 GCF_000334495.1 Tupaia belangeri chinensis
AATTTTATTTTTTGTCATATATTTTTATATATTTAAAATAAAAACTTAATGATTTATTTTTAGTATATAATTTTTTAAAGAATTATTTATTTGATTTTATTATTTTCATTTTTTGATTTGACCAGAGAGAGATAGAGACAGAGAAAGAGAGAAGAAAATGAGAGAGCAAGACACAAGACCCAGAACTTGAACCACGGTCGATCATGTGGAAGTCCAGTGCCTCAACCTCCATGGCACCTGCTGGCCCTAGCCTCTCTCCTAGCAATAAGATGCTATTGAACCCTTATTTTTCCTACTGCTCAAGTTTCATCTAATTTACTAAAGGTACAACTGCAAATATGACAATATTACTTTTTATCAAATGTTTTATAAGACATTAATAGATTTAATTATTCAACCAGTAAGTTACCTTTAATTAATTACTATTTAACCAGGCAGGTCAAATTAAAAGGAAGCAGAAAAGTTCACTCAAAATAACTGTAAATAATTATGCTAAAATTGTTAATATTAATAAGTACTTCTTTAGAGAAAAAGCACAATATACTTACTTTCTTTGCTTTTTTTCCTCCCATTTGCTCTCTGATACACCAAGGCATCTGCATCACCCTACTTCAATTTTCCTTCAATTTCGGTAGCTGCTTCTTCTCAGGCTCTTTTATATTAAAATTAATTAATATTAATTGATTTTATATTAATATTCCTCATCTCTGCAACTTATGTCCCTATAGTTCTTCCTTTTCCTGTCTTTTCTTAAATTATTATCATGAAACACCAGTACAGACTTTCAACTTATGTCTCTAGCCAACTCAGCTTTCTTAAATTCCAAATTCATATGTCCTGCTATTTTCCATCTTCACTTGTACGTCGAAATGCATCCTGCACTTATCTGAAATTAACTCTTCAATCTCCTCATTCCAAATCTGCTCCCCTGCCATTTTTCAAACTCTCAATAAGTAGAAACTCTCTCCTTTCAGTTGCCTAGGCAACTCCCACCTTTCAGTTTTCCAGGCACGAAACACTGAGAATCATCCTTTATCCCATTCCTTTTCTTGCATGTCATATTTAATCCATCAACAAATGCTTGAAACACAAATTAAATCATGGCATTTCTCAGTTCAAAACCCTTCAATAGCTTGCTTCCAACCTCATAGAGAGTAAAAGTTACAGTCCTCATGGTACTTTATGTTGACTTTTTGATTTTAGTTTTTGTCCCACCAGCTCCTTGATCTCATTTTCTTTACCCTACACTTCACTTACTCTTTAACAGACTAACCTCCCAGACACATT
>NW_006159759.1:3443273-3463929 GCF_000334495.1 Tupaia belangeri chinensis
CATTCCTGCCTCAGGACATTGGCAACGATATTCCTGTGGCCACCAGATAATCCACATAGCCAGCACCCTTAAATTCTTCATGTCTCAGAGCAAACATTTCCTTAGCAGAAACTCCTTCTCTGATCTATCAGAAAAACAATAAAAAAGAAACCAGAAAACCCAACCATAACACCCTCTAACCCTTTAACAAAGATTTATTCCTTCTGAGAAATAAATCACTTAAAAATGTACTTTTTTTGTTCACTCATTCAATACCTATTTTTATACTATAAAGTCAATTTTTGAAAAAGCAGGGATTAAAAAAATAATAATGGCTATACTTGTAGGTTATTCATGCATATATGAAAGAAATTTAATTCTTAAAGTACTAGTAAAATTTTTAGAAAACTGGAAATAAAAGATGTTATAATTATTTTTATTTGTATAGCATAGTATATAACAAAAGATGATACAGTTTTCAAACATATAAACAAATTTCACAAATAAAATGAATATATAAATATAGAAATAGAGAGTAAATACTACTGGAAAAACAAAATGCAAAATATCTCAAAATATAGTATAATTCATTGGCTACATTTTGGCTGAAATTTGAATTTAAGAATCCTAGAAGCCAAAGCAGAAGGGAATTCTGTAAGTGACTTTTTTTTTTTTTTTTTTTTACAGAATCTGTAAGGTGGGTATAAATAAATATCCTTTCCCTTTCTTGCTAAACAATATCAATAGCAACAACAACAAAAATTGTTCAAGAAGTGAACAATTATTTTAGAAACTTGAAAGGATCCCAATCCCCTCATGGAACACAGTCACACTTGTAAACAACATGCCCAACTTAATCCTGTAATTTGAGTATTACAAATGTTATTAAGCCCCTCAATATAAACCAAAAGCAAACACCAAAAGACAATTTGGTAAAAGTAGTTTTACAAAAGAAAAATGATGAGATTCAAGTATAAATTTATCTGGTCAGGTTCAATATGAAGATAAATTTTAGAATCTGTTAGTTGAACATTTTCAAATGATTGTATTATAAATAATAAAATTTTGTTGTAGTATGTATTTGAGGATGCTATATCTTAATAAAATGTAAAATTAGTACCTACTTATAATACTAATACAAACTGAAGGAACTATTTCCAAAAAAAATTTAGGAAGACAATTATCTATCTTACAGCAGTTTAATTTTATAGATAAATAAATTCATGGATTTAATTTAAGCTAAAGCATATAATATGGCATACATCCTCTGAAATTTGAACATAATAGTCTAATAGTTTCTACAATTGTAATATGACTGCAGTCAATTAAGTAGTAAAGAAAACACATTTAATACTGATTTATTCTTTTTTGATCTTTGACTTTTTATAAAATATAGAAAGAATTACTGGCAGTATGCTTCAGATACTCTTAGAATATTTCTCATATCTTTTCATCTTTATTCTTTGTAGAGCATCATGCAGAAAAAAATACACTTCTAAAAACTATTTTACATTATTTTGACTATAATATTTATAAAATAATATAAAGTTTTCATCTCTAATATGAATTTTAAAAGTCTTTTCTAAGATTATGCTTATCCTCCTTTCTCCTGCTGCTTAATACTGAGAAAGGATTGAATGCACTGCTCCTTCTCAAAACAAGTTGAGAAAAATTTTCAAACAAAGTACATTCTGATTTCTCTTCCAACTTCAAAAGGTATTTAAAAAAATGCTTTGTATGTGTCCTCATATGACTTCAAAATTCTCATTAAAATTTATTTCTTAAAACTTTGTAGTTCTTATAAAATTCTGTACAACTAAGAATATTTGCCTTTTACCCAGTCATTGTCCCATTGATCCACCGTTTACCTGAACAATTACTGTTCCTAATTGTTGATGTCAAAAGACATTAAGAACATTGTGGGATCATTTTACTTTAAATTATCTTTCTTTTAAAATAAAAGTAAGTATTATAAATATAAGACAAATAGTAAAATAAGCCATCTCACAACAGTTTATTTTCTTCCTGGCACTCTTGTGTGAGGGCACACATAAGTTTGAAGCACCCTAAATTACTTACCCCAAATCTCTCACTGCTTTGAGTTTTTAGAGATATTAATAATCTTGAACTAGTAAATATCAGTCAAAAGACAGTTTTTGATCTGAGTAAGTGAATGGAATTTTAGCTATTGCTGTTATTACAAGTTTTACCACTTTGGCTTACAAGAAGTGATTGGAACAACTCAGTACAACAGAAAGTAACTTCCAAAGGAAATATTTCTGAGAAATACAGTGACTCTCCACTGCTGGTTTATATTTATTGATTTGAATGGCTGATAGTTAAACTGTAGACAGAAAGTTGAATAATGCCTACTCAAATCACACAGTATAGAAACATGTACAGAACTATACTCAATATGTCATTAAAAATAATACAATGCTATTTAAATAAATCTTCAAAACCAAAGTCTGATATTGGCAAAAATGACAACATAGGTAAGCAATTCAATCAAAGTAATAGCTCCATGTTACCACTTAAATATTCTCAAGTATTTTCTACTGTTTTGCCTACTTTCCTGTTTATTTCTTACTCATATTTTGAGTAATCATTAGAGGCCTCCAAGAGCCAGAACTGAGAAGCTGAGCTGAAACAAGTACTATTTGGGCATGGCATGAGTACAGATGGTCTGGGGCCAGCCTCATGGCCTAGTCATTGAGGAACCCCTCATGGCTGGTGCTGCCACTGGCATCCCAGTCCTGGCAGCTTGAGAAACATGCCAGTGTGTGCACATCTCTGCCCCAAAACTGAAAAGGATGAAGGGATGGAGGAAAAGGGATTGCAGTGTGACTGCTTCCCATTGAAAGGTGCTTTCTTCCTGTTGCTCTCTAGAAAGCAAATGTGCCCTCTTGGGGGAAAAAAAAAGAAAAACAAATAGTCTGAATAAGTCTACCCTGACCAGAGAGAGCAGCACTGAGAGTTCAGGTCTGGCCGTGGAATTTGGTTTATTTAGGCCTTGGTGCTACACAAATGTCTCAGTTTTTTAGTTGGGATATGCTGACCCTTGTTCAATTACAAGAATTTAACCCATAACTATTTCTGCAGGAATTAGAAGAAAAATAATCCATGCCCACAAGTTCTTGGATAAATATTTCAAGGACTTTAAAAATTCTAGAAAGTTGTAGAATCAAGTTTCTCAGAGGTAAAAAACTTGTTCAGAGGCAATAGTTTTATATATTTATTCATGTTTTCTTGAAATGAAACATAGATTTATGATCACTTTATAATAATCTACACATTGGATTGGTGATGGGAAATGGATACATTTAATTCTTATATCTTACATAACTGGTAATTGTCTTAATCAGTAATTAAATTATACTGCTGAAATTCCTTATATCAGCCTGATTCCACAGAAATATGTGATGTACAAATATAAGCCAAATGCAATTTTAAGTTTTTTTTTTTTTTTTCCTGCTATAGGGTTCATGCACTGTCCAGAGAGACAGAAAAACAAAAATTGAGAAATCACCCCCTAAGAAGGATGGCCATGCCACAGTCCCTTCTCCTCCATTCTCCTCTTGAGATTTTGGGCACGCATGCATGGACATATATCCAGTATGAGTTTTAAGTCACTGGGTCCAGAGCTTGAACCGCGATTGACTGTGTGGGAGTCCAGCAACATAAACATTACGCCATCTGCTGGTCCTGCAATTTTAAGTTTTCTAATAGTCACAGTAAAAGAAGGAAAGTGAATTTCAGTAATATATTTTATTAACTCAGTGCATCTAAAATATAATGTCAAGATGAAATAATTACTAATGACATATTTCACATTATTTTTTATACTGAATTTTGGAGATTTGTGTTGTATTTATTTTTGCAGTTCATTATAGGCACTTTTCAAGTGCTCAGTAGATACATGTGGCAAACAGTACTTCTTTTGGACAGCAAAACCTGAGTTAATAACATATTGCTAAGGAAAAGTCTCAGCCCAACATATCTTTTATAGTACTCTCCCAACTGTTGGCTACTTTATGAACTATTCTTCTTAAATTGCTTAGCCTGAAGAGTTTTATAGTATGCTTTCTAATATGCTTACAGTTTCTTTTTTTAAGAATAATTTTATTTAACTTTATTTACTTAGACCAGAGACAGAGTAGGGGGTGGGGGAGTGAGAAAGCAAGTTTCCAGATCTGGGATTTGAACCATGGTCAGCCATGTGGGAGTCCAGTGCCCTTAACCACCATGCTACCTGCTGGTCCCTATGCTTACAATTTCTGTTACTGGAGGCTGTCATGCCTCAATTCATAGGACTGCTTTGTGTTTATTTATAAAGGCTCAGCTATCTTTTCACATTCTCTTTTAAATCTGTTGTGAATTGTGAAGCCATATTATAAAAATATGCTAGAATTGCTTTCTAAGATACTTATGTGGTTGTGAGTGTATGAAAAGTTCTAAGAGCAAAGGACATGGCTTTCATCACTCCACCCTTGTATGTGCTGGCCTTTTTGTTTGTTTAAGTCCTAGCTCTTCATTTTATTCTCAATAGTTCATTCATTTTAATGAAAGGATAAAATGTGCTAAAGCACATGATGTGTGGGTGTGTGTGTGTGTGTGAGAGAGAGAGAGAGAGTGTGTTCAGTTGATGATCACTATATTTTTACCCCTGGCATTTAGAGTAATGTTTTTTATCTTCTATCCAAACAGGTCATCATGAGGACAATAATGTGACAATCTGTTATCATTAACTCTGTTGGAGAGTTTTGAAGACACTAGAGAGGATTAAATGACCTGGAAAACTCACTCTATGGAAAAGTCTATTGTACTGATCTCCATTATTTCCACTGCTACGCATCACTGGAATCTTAGAACAATGTGATTTGCTATAGTGACATATAGACACAAAGGGAATTTTTCATTTTGTCCCTGTATTCATGATGCTCCATGCTTGCATAAATGTGAGAGAGACCCTTCTACAGGGTCCAGTCACACCACGATCCCCTCTCATCAGTCCTTCAGCCATTAGATGTTGGGCACTCATGCACATGCCCAGTGTTTTTCAGGCTGAATAGGCAGGAGTTTTGAATCTCAGTCACTATTGTGAGATCTAGTTTCTCCTGAGCAGTGTATTGCTTCTGTGCTAAGGAGCCATTCTTCTTCTTTATTATAAATAAAATCTCAGAAATAATTTAATAGCTTCATTCCATATGCTAGTTTAATATCAAATATCTTAATTATTAAAGTTCTGCATTGTTAGAAAAGTCGTGACATATTTTTTTCTATATTTTTCTATGCAAAAATGCAGCATGGCTTTTCCAGCAACCCAATATCATTAAAAGTTATATCCAGGGTACAATGAAATCTTTAAGTTATTAACCTATGTGAAAATCACATAAGTAGTATGAGTATGTAGCATAATACAGATGCTGTCTGTGGATTAAGTCTATGAAGTGGTGATCAAACTAATTCTTGGAATTTTACACCATTTTATAAAGTGTATAAGTATTTATTATTACGAGTATTTATAAATACTATAAGCAATCCTAAATCTAAGCTTCTGAAATTCCCTGAAACCTATCTATGTCATCTTAAGTGTAAGTACATCTTCAAAAATCACCTAAATCACATGTGGTCAATAATATCCTTAAAAGTACTGGGCTGCTTTTTCTTTTCTTTTCTTTTCTCTTCTCTTCTTCTTCTTCTTCTTCTTTTTTTTTTTTTTCATTCTATACGTATCAGAAGCAAATCTGGTTCATAAAAGTTTGAAAGTATCATGTCAATTTGCCTAGCATGGAGTTAACAAAAAAGCATGGAACTTTTTTTTAAATGACATTTGCAATCATATTAATGATACAGAATTGATAAAGTACAGATCTCATGCCATTGCGTACAATTTAAAAGTTATCAGAGAAGTTCTGTGGACAATTTCTCATGCCTTCTATACACAAACTAAACACTAAAAAGCTATACAGGTATCATTTTTTAAATGACAATGTATAAAAAAGTGGTATTTTAACTTTATTTCCAAGGAAAAATAAAAGTTCTTGTGCTAAATGAATTACGTCGTTTATGAAAGAACACTACAGTTTTGAACCCCTGGCTATTGCCTCTTAATGTTTTCTATGAAAGAATATTGACACTTGGAAAATATTTATAGTGTACTCTTTGTTACTAATTGTCTAATTAACAAATTTAATGTACATTAACTGTAGATTTTTTTTATTTCCTAATTTTGACATATTAGCACTCAGTATGATAGAACATAATTTGACAATTATCTGACATTTGTAAGGGCATGGTTGTTAATTCTCCTTATTTATATTTGAATTCTCTTTCCATAATCAATGTACTCCATAAAACATAAAGAGAAAATTCACATAATAAAATAATTTGTAAATGAAATAATCAATTTCTGTATATAATATGAAAATCTGTCTTTGTGATTATAAATATCGGCCATCCCTATCAACTATAATTTATTTCTTTTTCTTTAAATTAAAAATGCAACAGGTATAAGGCAATATGGAGGGAACAGATTGGTATATGGTATAGTAACTAGCTTAAAAATATTTCACAAATAATAAATGCAGAACAAATATTGTTGATATCAGTCTGTATATGTAATGCTTCTTTTTTCATAAAAGAAGAAACAGGTATTTGTGAAAACAGAAACATTTGATCTGGAATTTGAATATGAAAAGAAGAAAAACAAAGAATAGGTTATGTGTGATAGGTTAAAACAAGAACCAAAGGATAAGTGAAGGGTGGTAAAATTCAGATTTACACATAATGAGTTATCAAGAATGAGTAAAACACTGATTTCTTTCTCTATAATAGTTGTATCAATTAGCTATTGCTACATAACAAACTTCCCCAAACACTGATGTTTTAAAACAGCAGTCATTTAGTTGCACAATTTATGGGATAGTCCATTCTTTCTTCACTGATTTGCAGTATCACATCACTTGTATATCAAGTTTTCCTAAAGACATGAAATATTTTCTATGCTTTCTATTCTACTCCAGAGAGGTCTACCTCAGAGTCTCAGAGTTCTATCCTTTTTATATTAATATTTAACCTCAATTATGCTAGACTAAATTCGTGAAGTTACACTAAAATAAAATAAATTAAGGATTATGATCTTTTCAAAACTGAATCTTCCCCATCTATGAACATGTAATATATCTACCTCTATTTTTATGTATTTCCTTAGGTTGTTTCAAATACATATTTGTATATGTTGTGTTTGTGTCTGCATATTTTTAGGCATCGTATTATAAAGATTCAATGACAAAAATCAAAATAAAACTCAAGATATTTCAAGCAGAAAGGAATTTAGATATTAAGCACTTTTGGAAGAGCTAAAGAAACAAATGTCAGAAAAGAATACTGCTAAATATTTGATTAACTGCTAACTTTGATTAACTGTTGGCTTTTAAGTGTTAGTTAAAAATTGAGGATCTCTAGATAACTACCAGCAGTGAGTATGGCTTCCAGAACTAAAAAAACAAAAACAAAAAAATTACAATAAGAAAGTATCTGGGGCCCCTGAGCTTGAAGGACAATAAGAAGACTTTTACTTCTCTTTATGTCTTCCGTATCTCATATGTGTCTCCCTTCTAAGTGGCACTTCATCCCGAATCCTGGCAGGTGATCTGAGAATTATAGTTATTAGGTTCTCAGATGCTATAATAAACTGGAGAGCACAAGAATTAGGTAACAGTACTATGTACCAGCCCAAAATGTAGTATGCAATTCTATGATCATAGTTTCCATTATGAATGAAATTTTTTTCAAAAATAATTCCTAATAATTTATGACAGGTAGGTGGAAATGTATAACCTTTCTGTGCTAATTGTATATCTCACAAGTGCCCCAGGATACAAATATTATTAATGCCAAGAAAAAGAGTGACTTTTTTTCCTTCCTTCTCTCCTCTCCTGTACCTTCCATTTTTCTGCTTTCCTTCCTCTCATTTCTTTATTTCTTTCCTTCACTTTCTTCCTTGTTTTCTTTAACTCTTCCTCTCTCTCCTTTTTTCTTCTTTCCCTCTTGCATCCCTTCTTTTATTCCTCTTTTCTTTTTTACTTTTAAAAAATGTTGTTAAACTGGTACAGTTTTGTTCTACTCGGTGGTAAAAGAGTATGACACTACTTCTAGCACAATAACAAGTGTTAAATTCCATATTCCAAACCACAAATATATGTGACTATGTGCGTGAGCACTGCATATGTATGATATAGATATATTTCATTTTAACTTCTTATACTCTTGCAAAAATGAGATATTATCCACTTTATAAATTTTAAGAAACCTTATGGCTCATGAAAAATAATACCCTGAGTTTTCCACAGCTACCAAATTGTACAGGAGAGATTCAATCCTAGATCTGCCTCATTCTGAAACCTATCATCTTTTCATTTGTCAGAACTGTCTCAATACATTCAGCAAATGTGACGATTTTTAGAGAAAAAATATCTATATCTTCTTAATCATTTGTCTGTCTTGGATTTATGTTCTATACCAGGCTTAGTTCAGAGAGATTAACCAAATTTCAGGTCCATCTACTGGTAGAGATAGAGCCCTACATATATTGTAGGACAGCCTTGAGCTGTTCAGGTGACTGACATTCACACTAAGGGTTTTCACTGCTGTCACATAAACAGTATTGGATGGAATCTTCCTGATTACTCAAAACTGTTTCAGAAAAGTCATTTTGGATTTTGCCCTCCATGAGCAGTATTTGCTGGTATTAAAAGGTACAGGAAAGCGCGGCACAGAATAAATGTAAATATTTCTTCTGTTTCTATGAGTTCTTTCCACAATAGAAATACTCAATACGTTATCGTGTATTGGACAAGTATCACAATGAAGTCTTTTGCATATAGTCACATTAATTGAGGTATTTGAAAGTTTATAATTGGTGGTGCCTTTCATCTTGCTAGCAAACGTGTATGTCCTGTAAAGCCTTGGCACTCTGTCATATTAACACAATGACGTTTATTCCCCTTCTTTCTTTAGGATAAAACAGTTTTCCTTTATATCCTTAAAAATTACAAGTTGAGAAAATTAATTTATCAACATGTCTTCTATGAAGAGACTGATACTGAGAATAATTCACTGACAGCCAACATGAACCATCCCCTCCCACCCTCTCAACTGGCAGATAGAGACAAATGTTGCCTAAGAAATTCTTACAACTCAGATTATATGACAGTTCACACCACCTGACAGATTACTTATTGGCGCCCTTCTATTTTATTTTACCTATCTAGGCATTTTTACATACTTAAGATGACAAATTTTCCTATGAAATATTTCAAGACATAATATTTTCTTAAAGACAAAGAGCTACAAATATAGTTAAAAGTAAATAATTTTTACAAATGGCAAAATGATAATGTCTATAACAAACACTTTTAAATGAATCAAGATTTTATTATTGAATAACAATATTGGAAGAAACTGTCCTATCTCCCTTCCTGATAAATAGAATTTTAGGTTTTCTATTGATTTGTACACAATATCCTGTGAGAACTATTACGAATACTCCAACTGCTAGAAAGTTCTTTCTAGGGACAGCTGGTGGCATGGTGGTTAAGGTGGATCCCACATGGCAGACAATGTAGTTTGAGTCCTGGATTCAGGTGCTTGAAACCAGACATATCTGTGTGTGTGCATGTATACACAAAGGAGGAAGAAATGGAGGACAAAAGATTGTGGCATGACCATTCCCCGTGGGAGAGCTTTCTCATTTTCTCTTTCTCTTTCTCTCTCTCTGGAAGGAGCACACACCCTCTGACAAAATTTAAAAAAAAAAAAAAAGAAAGAAAGTCTTTCTAGTATGTAGTCAAAACCATCTCCATTGAACTTTCCTTGTGGTTTTGTCCATTCTGGATGCCATACTGTAAACATTTTAACAAACAATAGTACTGCTAACATAGACAATACATATGTAGCCACTAATTTATATGAAGGGTTTTTTTTATTATTTAAAATTTCTATGGAAAGACATTAGTAATAAAAACTAAATTTTCCACTTTTGAAATTTCGAGACCATTCCACTCTATTCTTATCAGACGTGGTCCTCTCTAGTTGTATACAGTGATACTAAGAAGTAAAGGTTTTCTTTCACTAGGTGGTGAGTATCCTGCCAGTTCTAAAAATCTATAAACCTAGAGCCACTCAGGCTCTCCTCTAATGGAATGAAGCTCTTTCTCTTGGAGCTGAGCCAAAGTCTACTGAATAGAGTTGCATAAGTTATTGAGTGAAACATTTCATTCTCAGAGGCTGAACTTAGGACCCCTTTTAATATATGTTGCCTCTTATTACAGTAGAAATTTACTTCGTTGTGTCAAGATGAAATCGTCATTGTCTTCCCTCAATGTTTTTAGTAGCTGTAGTGACAGATTATGTACAAGTACATGAATGAAATGGGGCTTTATTTAAAGTGACACTGCGAATCCACTCTCATCAGATTAATCAATTCTAATTCGCTTACGTCTTTCTGGAGTGCTCAATCTGTCTCGTTTGTTTCAATTGCTTCCTATTCTACCAATGTGCTTTTCAATTAGTTAGGGAGAACCATAGCAAGAGTGACATAACAGGAGTGAACTATGCTCCTGCAATTCCCTTCCATAGGTTCCTTGCACAGTTAAATAAGGTCTATATCTTCAACTTGAAACCTGGACTTATTAATAGGCTGACAAAAAGCCTCTTCTCAAAAATTAATTAGAGTTCCATTAAACGACATGAATTTAATACAATTCAGTTGGTAATTGAGAAAATGTCCCAGTTCACAGGTGGCCAAGACATTTATTCCACTCTGTTTCTATCTGCTGATATCTAGGGCACAAATTTAAATAGTGTATCTATCATCTATCAGATCTGAAACCCTCTGACCTACAGGTGCTAGGCTGCGCTGAGTTGTCTTTCTTTGATTTACCACAAGCACCATATGTAATCTGTTTCTAACACAGCAAAATTTAATGAAATTCTCCAAACTTTATCTCCAGTATTCACAGATATCTCAGAAGCAGCAAGTTAATACAGAGTTTGATTTGTTACGGTGCTCCCACAATTAAGAGTGAAAGACAAAATGCTTTATACACAGGAAATAACATCTTCCAAGATGTTTGTATTTGTAGACAAAGTACAGATTGTTATTTAAATTTCATTTTGTTTATGCAACCTATTCTGAGATCATCCTTTTTGATTTTGTTTTGGGAGATTTTTTCTATAGGGGACAAGTGCTCTCAGGAGAGAAAGACAGAAACAGAAAGTGAGAAATCACCACCTGGAGGGATGGTCCTGCTGCAATCCCTTCTCTTCCATTCTCCTCTCAGGATTTTGGACATTCATGCACACATGCCCAGCTGGAGTTTCAAGCTGCTGAGTCTGGGACTACAACCATGGTGGACAAGGGGGAATCCAGAACCTTAACTATTTGCCACCTTCTGGCCCAAGATCATCCTTTTTGTAACAAACAGAACTGTGATGGCAAAATTTGGTTCAAAATAAATCTAATTTTAGAATGTCACAATGAATTAGCTTATGAGGAACTCACCTTTTGTCCAAGATCTGGGGTTTTACTGTAATAGAATTCCCTATTCTTTCTATTCCTTTGTTTTCTGTTCTTGGAAAAAAATATGGAAAATTGTGGTTGCCTTTCTTCACAAAATTCAATTTAAAATATCTAGTGCAGTTTTGTCCTTCATTTAAAATGACACACTGTTGTGTTTAATGGAATAAATAAAAGGTACATAAAATATACAAATTTTTGCAATGCGCTGCCAGAATTTTGGTATGACTAGTAAAGAGAAAAAGAAAATATACTGGTAAAACTTCTGACTTTTACGTTATCCCACAGAAGTGCTCTCTTACTCAGATTTAGTCACTTGCCTTCTTCCACTCTAATTTTTAGAGCTTGAAAATACTAAAAGTATAGAATAGAATGAGGGAACTAATTTCCCATATTTGGGATCAATTAATTACAATTAATCTGACATATTAGAGGATAGACATGTGACAGCTTTGAAATTGGGAATAATACTGTCAATATTTTTAAAAATAATTAGAAAATAAGGATTAAATCACTCTATATTGAGGATGAAGTGATTATCTTAGTTTATCTAAAAATACATCAGAGCAAGTGTTATATTTAAGTAGCATATGTTAGATTTAATTGGAGAGAGTCTTTTTGTACCCACTTATGCATGAATATTAAACATGTATCTAGTCAGGCACTTTAAAGTACTTAGGCTTTTGTTTCAAAAGTCTATTATTAAATTATGTAATGGACAGTTTTACTCAAAATAGGTGTAATTAATACATAGTGATTTCCATTCCATTGGTCTTTTGAATGAGTGTGTACACACACACACACACACACACACACACACACACAAATAAATGCTGAAAAACCAGCCATTTTCCTTCAGGAAATCCTCTGCCCTGATGGGAATGACTCTACTCCCTCCTCATGACTCGCTGCTATTTTACAATGTTGTCTTCAAACTCAAACACATCAAACAACACAAAATCCATCAGGTGACACATTATATGTCAGTTAGTGAAACAATCATGAAACAGGGGTTACATAGAGTATTATTTCTCTTATTGTTTTATGCAATTTCATATCATCTTTATACACTTGTCTTGTTCATATCAAACAATAGATCTAATAAAAATAAACTATTTGACTATGGTTCATGTTCATAACATAACCAGAATATGTATAGGGTGCTTATGTTTACCAACATAATTAAGGTCTTTCCAATTCAAAGATAAAACACTTCATCTGAGTACATAATGTATTAAGCTTTAAATATATTGAGCATATGTATGAGGACCTCCATAAATGATACACATGGGTTTCCTGTACGTTTGTTTTTCCCTTTCAACATTTAAGACAGTTAAATAAAATATGAACTGTACCTGATAGCTGAAAACAGGACCCAAATTATCCTCTTGATAAAGGAACAGGTTTCTGTGAAGTAATCCTTTTGCAGAAGTCATGCAAAATGATGCTTAGAGATCTTGAATGACATTAAATGGCAGTCCTTTAAGGTCACCTGTTAAGAAACATATGTGTGGCTGTGTGTGTGTATGTGTATGTGTGTGTATATATATATATATATAAACTGTACTTACACATGATTAAAAAAATTCTTTAACCAAACCTACTCTTCCTATGTCATGGTTCTGTTTAGTTACACATGCAATCATTATGCTTTTTACCCATATAAAAATACTTGTAACATTTCTTTTTTTAAATAATTATTTTTATTTAACTTTACTTTTTTATTTATTTTAATTTGACCAGAGAGGGACAGAGAGAGAGAGAGAGAGAGAGAGATCAAGCAAGCTGCTAGGTCCAGGACTCGAACCTCAGTCATGTGGGAAAACAGTGCCCTTAACCACCTGCCGGCCCCAATACTTGTAACATTTCTAAGAAGATATATTTATCTAGTTGCCTTTTCTTTAAAAAATTATTTATTTCTTCTATGCATGAGAGAGACAGAGAGGCAGGGGGAGGGAGGGACATAGAAATGGGAAGAGTGAGAGAGAGAGAGAACAAGAGAAAAGAGAGACAGCACCCCTAGCTCAGCCAGCACTTGATCATGGCCATGCACATGCCTGACATGCTCAGGGAGGCCTTCCAATGTGAACCCAGAAGATCAGATCTTACCACTGTGTCTCACTGTCTGCCACCTCCTGCCCCATTATTGCCTTTATCAGGTTTATTTTATCTTTATAACTTATTTTTAATTAATAAAACACAGTAGACTATCATTCTAATTGAGCTTTCATAGATTACAGTAATTTAAAACATTCAATACTAGAACTAAATTTTTATTTTCAGCTTTTCTTATTAATAAGATAATTATTTTATAAAAATTTCAGGCTATTTCTAATATTTGCAAGGTTATTTCATTATTTATTTAAGGGATCTATAATTTGTATTTCTTCTTAAAAATGTATAAATGATTTTTTTTTTGAGAGGTTTTTGCTATAGGGCGTGTGTGCTCGCTGGAAAGACAGAGAGACAGAAAGCAAGAAATCACCCCCCAGAGGGGATGGCCATGCCGCAATCCCTTCTCCTCCATTCTCCTCTCAGGATCTTGGGCACACATGCACACGCACCTGGCGTGATTTTAAGCCACCAGGTCCGGGACTCGAACTGCAGTCAACTACATGGGAGTCCAGCAACATAGCCATTATGCTAACTGCTGGTCCCTAAAAATGTATAAATGATTTATATTTTTTAAAATGTCTGAGAATTATTTTAGGACATGTTTCCTGGAGATCTGTTAGGGTTTTTTCTTATGAGGTGGGTACTTTTATTCTCTTTACTTCTAAAAAGTTCAATATTTTGATGAAATTCTTATTCAGTGAAATTTTCATTTATAAAATTTACTGTTTGGTAGATTTAAATGTACCAGCATCAAAAATGGAGCACTATTACACATTTATTTATGGAATTCTGTAAGTTTTGGAACATTAAATTGACACCTCAGTGTCTAAAGGCCGTCAACTGAGATTCTATGTTAATATCCTACAAAGAGTCAAGAGAAACCCAAGGTGCCTATTTCATGATCATAGCTTCTAACCTTCACCATAAAATCATTGTTTTTGAACCAGTCAGGTAGTTAAGGGGTTGGATCCCACATGGTCAACTTCATAGATTGGAGTTCTCAGGTATTTTGGATCCCACATGGTCAACTTCACAGATTTGAGTTCTAGACCCAGCAGTTTAAAAAACATGCAGGGCATTTGTATGTGTGTGCTCAATATCATGAGGGAAGCCTGGAGGAAGGGGATTGTGGCGTGGGCATCTTCCCTTGGGGTATGATTTCTCACTTTTTCTCTCTCTCTCTTCTCTGTCTCCTACAACAAGCAAAAAATAAAAAATTTATTCATCTTTATGACTATTATTTACATTATTTGGAAATAAGGAAACTGGTATTTTCAACAGACCAAAGTGGTAGAACACTGGCATTTCAAAGTCATCAAAATAAAGTTTATTTTTACCTTTCATTTCTGATATTCAATCTGAACTTAAATTATCATTTTAGAATACAAATTAACTTGTTTTTAGTAATATGGAAAGCTAATCTTATTTTTTAAACTCACTTTAGACATATATAACTGTGTGAATAAACAGATACTGTATTCTATGGTCACTTTAAAAGAAACCCAATCATTGTCCTCTTAAGTAATTACTTTTGGTGACAAATTAGGTGAAAGAGGAATTACAAATTCCTTTTTGTTTCTGTTTTCCTCACTCTGTCCCTTCCTCAGTTGTTTCTTCCTTTCTTTATTTACTTCCTTTCTGACTTTACCTTCTCTGTTTCCTTTCTTCCTTGTTTTTAAACATTATGACAAATAAAAATTTCTACTCTATGCTTTAGCATATAAAATTTTAAAAGAAAAAAAAAAGATCATGTTTTTTGAGATTTTCAAACACTGTCAGATAGGTATTTAAGCACATAGCTAAAGTTTTGCTTGAAAACTGAAGGATTCTGTTTCTTTCAGTTTGAACTTCCAGGAAAAATTCTTAAGAATCCATAATTTGTGTTTCTATTATTGTCATTACTTTATAGAAATAGCACAGTGTGTCATTTTTTGCTACTTAATGGGAATTTTTAAAAATATACAAAAAAAAAGAAAAGAAATGAGATAAGGCACTTAAAGTTTGTCAATGTGCTTAGCCCATATTGAGCACTTAACAGTACTGATTATTATATTCTACCTTAATTTCAAATTAACACAAAATTTATAACAGCAAGAGAAGAAATGACAATGAATAATATTGTAGTGGTTATTGTCATTTTCAAATTCCCTCCTCTGCCATGTGGGATCCAGCTGCCTAAACTACCAGTTCAGGGAACCAGCCTAAGGGTCAGTCTTTTGTTACACTCAGGTCTTGAACTTTCTAGATGGGACTCATTTACATTGGGAAGGACAATCTGCTTTATGCAAGCAACTGATTAAGATGCTAATTCCATCCAGAAATACTCACAGGCACACCTAGAATAATGTTTGACCACATGTCTAGACACCACATGACACAGACAGGTTGACATATAAAATCTGTCATCACACTTTCTTAACTCCAGATCCTTCTTTGATTTGTACCGTATTTCAGACTTATGCTATACACACATGTTCCACGAAACCTAGAGCTATACTTACTGTACTCATTTTCACATCTCTCATTCATTCTTTTCCCGTTGTTACATACCTTTCATTCTCAATATTCTACTTTTCTTTTTTTATAGTTTAGCAGACTCTTAAGTATTGGATTCATCATGTTTGACCCTGGCCTTTAATTCCTAGCCAGTTTTCTCTTCCTAGACAATCCAAGATTTCAAAATACCCCGATACACAAAAATGTTCCTAATTTATGCCCCTCTTCTTCATTAAATCTCTCAAGATCTTGACAAAACCAACATGTCTAAAACTGAAACCAGAAAATATATTTGCTTCCCTCATCAACTCTTCCAAGAACAATAATATCAGCAATCTTCTCATCTTTCAGTGTTCTTAATCTTCATGAATAATTCCAGCATTTTCCCATCTGTATAAATCACATTTTTTTTTTCAGAGAGATTCTTGCTATAGAGCATGTGCACTCACCAGAGAAAAAGAGAGACAGAAAATGAGAAATCACCCTCAGGAGAGATGGTCACACCTCAATCACTTTTCCCCATTCTACTCTTGGGACTTTGGGTATGCATGCACACATGTGAGTTTAAACTGCCAGGTCTGGTCCCTAAAGCCACAAATATTAAAGTCATTCTGACTCCTCATTTTGCCTCCCTCATGAATTCAATACTTGACCAATACATGTCTTTTTGACCTCTATTTATATTTCAGATGTTTCTTCTCCATTTTCACTGCAATTATTGTTTAAATAAGCATCTTTTTTGCATTTTTTCATTGTATTGTTCTTGCTTTCCACTGTTGGTCCACTTTAAAACTTTCCTTGGTTGTTTTTTGTTTGTTTTGTCATAGAGCATGTGTGATCACCAGAGACAGAGAGATAGTGAGAGATGAGAAGAAAAGTAAGAAATCATCCCTCAGGGGACATGGCCATGCCATAATCCATTCTCTTCCATTTTCATATCAGGATTTGGGGCATGTACACACATATATCTGTTATGATCTTCAAGTCAGTGAGTCCAGGACTCAAACTGCAATCGGACATGTGGGAGTCTAGTGCATTAATCACCATGTCACCAGTTGGCCCCCTAAAACTTTCTTCATGATGGAACCAAAATGTTGATTCACATTGAAAATCAGATAAATCTCTGGATTTGGGTATATTTTTTCACATATATATGTTTGTGTACTTTATATGTATGCGTACAAATAACTGACTTTGGCAATATGTGTAATTTGTATTGAGTCTCCATTATGTACTATTTACTGCGCTAGTTACTGAAATTCAATAGTGATCAAGATTAAGATCCTGATCATGAGCATTTTATGGTCCCCTGAGAGAGAACCTATAAAACAGCTCATTTTAATATTATCTGATAAGAACTATCATAGGTGTCAGCCAGGATGCTGTGGAACCCCGGGGAGGCCTTCTAGTCTATCACCAAATGTTAGTGAAGACTTTTGAGAAAAGGTGACTTCCAAATTCAAGGAAAATAAAAACTGTCTCAAGCATAGTTGGCCATAGCTGTGGCCAGGGAGCTGAGCTGAGTAATGTGATTAGGGGTAGTGTTGGAAACATTAAGAAAGTTTACTAATTTATGAGAGAATCAAAAATAAGCTGTGAGGCCCAGCATGGTGGTACAGTCAGAACCAAACTGAATTGTATTGCTGGAAGCCACGTATCTACTGTAGACTCATACTTGGCTGGCCTGAAAGCTCAGAGTGTGTGCAGGTATGTCCAAGACTCTGATGAGCTGGTGGGCTTGGGAAAGGTGATCGCAGTGTGATAAGACCCTGTTCATGGTGCTTCCCTTTCTTTTGTGCATGTATATGTGCTAGCGTAAATAATAAAAAAAAATGATGAAATAAATAACAGTGATAACACTAGTTTATATATGTGTGTGTATATATACATATATATACACACACACTAAGTTCTACAGTATTCAAAATACATTAGTCCATTTCTACTTCAACTCAGTCTTTCTGATGTCAAGATTTATTGTTTTTTTTTTTTTTTCCCCCTCTGGACAGCCAGCAGCATACAGATATTAGAAAGTAAATGTTAGAATCTGGAATAACATAGTCTAATCTACTTTTTATATAAGCAGGATTAAAATTCTGTCATTTTAAGATAGACTTCATTGATCTAATTCTGTATACAAGATGGCTCAAATGTTTACTTAGTGTCAAATATTCATATTTGTCTTATAAAGGATATTTAAAACCTTAACTTTTAATTTAAGTGTTGACTATATTATAGTGAAGCATTCATGATAGACAGTCAATTTTTAATAATACCAGGTGTATCATCCTAATTCCAGATTAACTGCATCCCAATGACATGCTTTCTCCCCCACCCTGCTGCCACCTGTCTGGTACCAAACCTACTCAGCTGTGGAAATTGACAGCTGGTACTTCATGGGGGAGTGATGGGAGCAGGAGTCAGGTGAAAATGGCTCATTAGCAATGAAATGGAAAAAATGTGCAGACTTCCCTGTGGACATTCTGGATGATGCTTCTCTCTGCAACTGCTCAATTGAAAGTTCATTGAAAAAAAATGATATTTTATTCTCAAAAGTCTTTGAAATTATTACGATGTGATATCATCATATTAAATAAATTAAAAACCTCTACTTGAAGTTTTTATTTTGACATGAATCATAGCACAAGTGCTGAAAGAATCATGCTCTGATAATTTGGCTTTCTGAGCATGTCCAGAGATTTTTGCACCAGAAAGAACCCTGAAGGGACCAGCAGATGGAGTAATGGTTACATCACTGGACTACCATGAAGTCGATTATGTTTTGAGTCCCAAACCTGGTGGCATAAAACTCATGGTGGGCACGGTGTATGTGTACCCAAAATCCCAAGAGGAGAATGGAAGAGAAGGGACTGTGGAGTGGCCATTCCCCTGGGGAGAGGGAGGGGTGATTTCTCACTTTTGTTTCTGTATCTCTTTGGCGAGCACAGGTGTCCTACAATACAAATCTCTCTTTAAAAGAAAAAAAAAAGGAAAAGAAAAAGAAAAGAAAGAACCCTGGAATTGAGAACTGGCATGCTGAATTCTAGTCATTCATTAGCTGTATCAAGTCATATAACTCCCTTAACTCCTCTAGACTTCTAATTGCACATGTAGAAAACAAAACACAATGGCTACAGTGATTGAATCAGACTTAATTACAGACTTTTTCTTTCCTGTTTCCTTTGGCTTTATTTTCTTAAAGTTATTAATAGCATACTTAAGCCCTTCAACTAATCTCTCTTACCTTCATGGGCTCGAAATACTGTTTAAAGATCTTTTTATTGTGGGGCCAACAGGTGGTTTGGTGGTTAAGTCAAGGGACTCCCATATGTCAGCAGATGGTGTGGAGGTCGTCTCTGGACTTGCATATGGCCAACTGTGGTTTGAGTCCCAGACATGAAGTCTTGAAAATAATGTCAGGTGCATGTGCATACATGCCCAGAATCCCAGAAGAAGAATGTAGAAGAGATTGTGATGTGACCACTACCTGGAGAAGGGAGGTGATTTCTCACTTTGCCTCTCTCTGTCTCTCTCCAGTGAGTGTACATGCCCAATGACAAAGACCTAAAAAAAAAAAGGGAAAAAAAAGCCACTTTTCATTGTGTGCATGACAGATTTATTTCAAATATCAATAAGATGAAGTTTTATATATGAAGTTTTCAGAAAAATGCAAAAGGAGACTGTACAATTATTATGAAATTAAAAATACAGTTTTTGCAAGAAATTATCATCCATTGAAAAGTCTTAGTAGAAAGAAACATTGATAGAAGGTTTTCTTAAAGTAAGTTAATTGTTGTAGAATATCTTCTAAATACCATTCAAATTAGGGCACATTATTGAACCAGAGAATTTTGCCCATTTCTCAGCCCAAGCCAGCAGCAACAGTGGAATGGGAAAGGATCGACAGGAAAAGCTCTAGTGCATAGTGGTTCCTCAGTAGTTGATAGCATCATATTCTTTTTAGGACTTTGACTCTCTAGAGTATGCCCAAATGTTAGTGACACAGTAATGTGCCAATAATAACCCTGAAAAACATCAAGACACACTGGGAAAATTCCAAAAATAAACTTTTCCAAAACCGCATCTCACCTTTTATCATTTGAACCTATTTCTCCCATAATGTGCCCTCCTCTTCTGACCTCTCTCATTTCCTGATAGCCCAAAGCTCTGGCATTAGCAGCAGCACTAGAAGTCACACTGTTACATCTGTCACTGTTAGTTAAGAATGCCATCCAACTTTAAGATAAGTAGGATTTTTCTTCTATAGTTCTTTCTGGCTTCCTCAGTGAGGGGTCAAAAGGGCTGCCTGCAGCAATTCTCTGAGCACAGCACTGGTTGTTGAAATATTTCATTTCGCAAAACTATGAACTCCCAGACCAACCTTGTTACTGCCATTTGTCACACATTTGCCACATGTGTGTCTCCTATCGAGAAAAAAAAAAAAAAAAAAAAAAAAAACCCCCCCCTTCTCCCCCCAACCCCAAA
>NW_006159759.1:3464052-3477282 GCF_000334495.1 Tupaia belangeri chinensis
GTCACACATGTGCCACATGTGTGTCCCCCACCGAAAAAAAAAAAAAAAAAAAAAAAAAAAAAGAACCCCTCCTATCTCCTCTAAGCCCAATGTCATGGAATAAAACTGCTTTTCAGACACCACTACAAAAATCCTCACAAAGGAGCTAACAGGCTGCAGTGAGTTTTTACGGACTTTATTCTCTTAGGCTGCTGAGACTCTAAGAACGAAAGCTGGAAAAGGTCTTTTTGCCTTTCTACCACTGGCACTGCAGCTGTTAGCACTTCTGGTGTCAAGGTACAAATGTCATGAAGGCACTGTCAGTAAAGTAACACCCAGGAAAAACAGCCTGGCAGCCTGGCTGGGAGCCAGAGCCTGTAATCATTTCGTTAAACACTGCTCAGAGTTGGACTTCTGTTATCACTATTCCCTCCAATTGCTCTTAATTGAAGCAAAGGGATTTGCTTCACATCAATGAAATGAAAGGGTATTTTTTTTGACTGTGTTAAAAAGTGTAATTTCAAAAGTAAAGACAAACTGAGGTGACTAGAATAATATGGTTCAATTTTCTGTAATTCATCAACATATGTGCCGTGGAGGAAATGGATTGAATTAGCATCTATTTCCTGATCCCCATCCCAGAGTCCTTTGCTCAGAATACATCTGAAGGCTTCTTTAAATGTATGAGACATACATTACCTACATAGCACTCATGACTCTGAGTGCTAATTAGAAAATGTGCCCAGAAAGACAGTAGAAATGATGTCTCAATGAAGTGATTTCTCAGTTTTAAGAAATTCTAGACTTTGTTATAAAAAATGGAAAGAGAATTTTATGGTACCTTTTCTTTCCTAAAACCCTCCCTTTGATTCTGGTACAGTGCATTATCAAGTAAGGGGCATAGGACTCAAGGGATCTGAATATTGACAAACTGCCTGCTATCATCAATCGCTTTATAGTATGTACTTATCATCAGCTTTAATCTTGGATATGGTAATTTACTAACCAATTTGTCAGCATGTATAGGAGGATGCCCTTGGCCTTGGAGAAAAGCTCATAGACAATTTTTCTGGAGACATTTGCCACCAGACCATATAATCAGAAAATAGTAATGATTCCTCTCTGGAAAGAAAAAGGAAGCATTTTCCCTTTATAATCCAATTAAAAGGTCAAATATCATGAACATTACTTTCTCAAGTCTACTTTCCAATTTTACTTACCCAGTTACATTTATTTCTCTACCATTTGCATTATTCTATCAAAACTGCTCTTGCTAAGGTTGCAAGTAGCCTTCTAATTAAAAGACTAGATGGAAAAAAAAATCACTGGCTTGCACTGTATGTTCAATCTGTGCAGTACCCTTCACCCTCTAATTACCAACCTCAATGGCCCATTTCCAGGATTAATCTTCTAAGATGTGAGGTGTTTAATCAGTATACCCACACGGACATTTTATATGCCTCTTAACATCATTATTTATACACCACCTCATAACCTTCACTTTGCAATATTATTTTTCCCATGACTTCTTCATCAGTTTCTCAGCAAAAGGAAAATAAAACAAAAACACAAAATAAAGTATCATTTTTTTCTAGGTATTTAAGTATTTTTTAATCTCAACTATTCTTACCTAATCATTTCCATATTCCATAATTATGGCTCAGAAGTAGGGGCCACATCTGTACCTTCTTTCTCCTCTGCAGTACAGTCAGCCTGGTGCTTTCCTCACTCAGGCAAAGGTTGTGGTCTCCTAAGAGGTTTTTCTGTCCTTTTTCCTGACTATTTCAATTCATACTATGCTTTATTATTTATTTAAGAGGTTTTTGCCTTAAGTCATATGTGCTTGCCATAGAGAGAGAGAGAGACAGAGATAGTGAGAGGGAAAGTGAGATATCACCCCAAGGGAGGTTGGCCATACCACAATCCCTTCCATTCTCCTCCTGGAATTTTTGGCAAGTACGCCCATGTTCTCAGCATGATTTTTCTTTTTCTTTCTTTCTTTCTTTTTTTTTTTTTTTTCCCAGAGATTTATGCTATAGGGCATGTGTGCTCACCAGAGAGACTGAGAGAGAAAGAGAGAAATCACTCCCCTGGGGGGATGGCCACACTGTAATCCCTTCCCCTTCACTTCCCTCTCTGGATTTTGGGCAGCAACCCACACATACCCAGCGTGATTTTCAAGCCACCAGTCCAGGACCTGAATCACAGTTGGCCATCCATGTAGGAGGAGTCCAGTAACTGCTATGCCATCTGCTGGCCCCCATCCTGTCCTTTAAACTGTAGCCTATTTACAGCTTTTTTCCCAACAAATCTATGTGTGCTAACAGACTGAAACTGTTTGCAACCTAATATTTTTTCCAGCTTCATTATCTGATCATTCCTTATGATTAGTGAGTTACCTTTAATAATAAAGAAAAAAAATGCTCTTATTCTTCCATGACTACTAGAATGTGCATGTCACTGTGCCTCAAATAAACACCACAATCTCTTTCCTTTACTACTTTGCTACTCAAAAGGTGGTATGTAGGATAGCAACTTCAAGAGTACCAAGGAGTTTTTTAGAAATGCAGAATTGTGGGGTCAGCAGATGGCATAATGGTTGTGTCACTGGACTCTCACATAGTCAATGGCAATTCTAGTCTCAGACCTGGTGGTTTGAAATTCACACTGGGCACATATGTGCGCATGCTAAAGATCCTTAGAGGGGAATGGAAGAGAAGGGATTGTGGCATGACCATTCCCCTGGGGGGGTGATTTCTCACTCTCTCTCTCTCTCTTAGTTTCTGTCTCTTGGGTAAGCCCATGTACACTATAGCAAAAATCTCTCTAATAAAAAGAAATGCAAAATTACAGGTTCACCTATAAATCCAGAATTTTACAAAGTGCCACTGTTTATTATGCACAAATGTCACTCTTCTCTGAAGTCACTTTGCTTCTCACCCTCACTCTGTATGTTTTCATCCCTCTTCTGTAGCACTTGCCCTAATGCTTTATGAGTGTTTTAATTACATAAGGATACCTCTTCCCCACATTTTCTTTCTCATTTTATTTCTTTATTTCCCCTTCTTCCTTCTCCTTTATACTTTTCTTTTCTGCTTTCACACATAATCATAGGCATAAGAGTTGTTTAACTATTTCTCTGTTGTGTGTCAATCAACTGCTCAGATTTTTCCTTTCAATCTCCTAGTTCATTTGCTCTAGAGAAAGGGACATTTTCTTTTTCTTTCTTTTCTTTTCCTTTTTTTTTTCTCTTCTCTACACTGTAAAAACTCTGCTCAAAAGAAAGGGGCATTGGGACATTTTCTTTTCTTTTCTTTTTTTTCTCTACACTGTAAAAACTCTCACTATTTGATGATGAAAGTAAAACTACCCTTTATAGACACAGTCACTACTGAACCAGTAAAAGTAGTCATTTAGAATGAGATGCTGTATTTCTAACTGTACATGCTACAGCATATCCATATTCATGAAAGGACAATTCAAAATGCTTCATGGGATAACATAAGGGGACATGTTTTTTCTACCAAATTATATCTATATAGTTGTAAGATATTTTCAGAAGAGCATTTTTAATTAGCAAAATATTTCACTTGCTTCAAATATTTTGCAAGGCACAGGTGTGCACCCTCCACTTGGGCTAGCAATGAGTAGTGTAAAGTTTATTGGAAATGAATGATAGTTCAGAAAATTTATGCTGCATAGTTTTTCATATAAGCTATGTCACTAAGAAGCTAAACATACCTTCAGAACTGGCATTATTCAATTTAGTTAATACTTGTTTACTGCCTGGATTTTGAAATTTGCTTATTCACAGTCAAATTATTTTATATCTCACCTATTTCTGACCCATTTTGAGGTAATCTGGGTTCAAATCTACTGTCTGACTCATGTTCCCAGATACCTCAAAGACAAGCTGCTCTCGCTATTCCCCTTCATTTGGAGACCAGCATATTATCATTCCAGAACGTCTTTTTATGAATAAATTCCTATTTGATCAATAAAGGTACAGTATGAGTAAGACTGAAGTGATATAAAATAATGGCACATATTTGCCAAATATATTTACTATTATAGCAATAAATTATTAAAGTAAATATTTGCTTTTCAGTTGTTTTAATTATTGAAGACACAATTTACATGAGTTTTGTTATATTGTCTATAATTATGAAATACAAAATTACTGATATTAATTGTACGTGAATCAACTCTTCTTATAAAGAAGACAATTTTTTTCTTTGAAAAGTACAACAATAACATTTTATTTCAAATATAGACTCTCCTGAGATAAATTCATCTAAGTAGGATGAATCTCCATAAAACCCTAAACAAATAATTTTGTCCTCCTTCCAAAGGTGAGGATTTTCCTGCTGTTTCAATGTTAACATCTTCTTATCATCTTAGCTGTCTATTGAAGTACTGAATCTAAAATAAATTAGTAGATGGACATGTTGGTCTCAGAAATTAAAGATTGAAATGAAAAAAATAGATTAATGAGACCACCTTTGTAACCAAAGAAATGAAGATCTCTATAAAACTACAAGTAATTCGAACTAAAAATAGGTCACAATGATTTACATATTTTAAGATAATTTGCTTTTACTCTTGAATCATGACCTACATTTGTAAAATTATTTTCATTGATGTAATCTTATATCCTTGGTAAAGCTTATGTGGTTTATATTTTATTTCTATATGTTGAATATATTATCCTAGAGTAAATAGCAGTAGTGAGAAACAAAACATCAAACCTTGTATGATATAAGGTGAGAGAAAGGTTAAATCCATCTATAAAAAATTGTGTGTTACGTATTCCTGAGTAGTTCTGGGTGCTCTACTTTTATCTCTTCTGATCTCTTTCTACTAAAACCTCTGTTTAGTCTATCCTATAAATAGAATGATTGCTTTCATTAAATTCTTGACTCCTTCCATTTTTAACAGAAGACCTGCAATCACGTTTCCACGCTTTTCCAATTGCTTTCGGTCATTAACTGTTGTAGGAACTGAGACAAATAATCTCTCTTAATTCTTTTTTCCCCATTCTAGCCAAAATAATTTTTGAGAAGATAATAATAGTGGCTAATATTTACTGAATACTTACTAAATATTGCCAAACATTCTAAGCACTTAACATCTACTATGCGAACTGCCTCACAGCAAACTTATGCAGAACAGAGATATAGAAAAGTCATAGGATTTGTCAACACCGTATCATCTGGTGTAGACAGACTGAATAGAGCACTACTTTTTTAACATCCTTACTATATTACAGTGCCTTCTTTTGACTAAGAAAGAAGTATATTACAGTGAAACTAAGTATCATATGGAGAAAAAAAACTGTTTCTGGCAGCTCAGCATTTTGTGAAACACTATCTATTACTTAGTGTTTAAAACAATTCCATGAAGAAATCATCATTAAGATCTTTAACATATAAAGAATGTAAGCCTCATAATGGGTCTCTGATATGCCTCAGGTCAAAAACCTTACTTGGCAGGATAACTTTTCAAAACAATATATATTGTCTTTAACCCAGGCACTTCATTATCTTTCTCCCTCTCTCAAACATCACCGCTCCATTGCAATTTTTGAAGAAGCAAATAATACATATGGCATTGTTATGTGTTAATTTATTTGTTTTGTTTTGTTTGTCAAATTGATGCAAAAAATATACTCAAGTTTCATTGGAACAAATTTTCTCTACTCCATTTTCCACACTTCATTTCTGATTATGCAGACTGATCACAATCAGAGAATAAATGGGTGTCCACTCAAAATTCTCTCCTGGATAAAAAGGTAGTCAACAAAATAGCCATCTTTTATATTGTCTTCAGAGTGGCATATTTTCAAGCTACCAGGTCCAAGACTCAAACTGTATAGTAGGCCATATGTGATTTATCTGCCTTAACCATCAGGCTGATGGTTGGCCCAAGGAAATATTTCTAAAACATACTTGGGGATTAGTGAACTATGAATTTTAAAATTTTTAAATTCCTTTGTTCTTTCTTCCTTTTTTTTTTAAGAGAGATTTTTGCCATAGGGCAAGTGTGCTCAGTGGAGAGACAGAGAGACAGAAAGTGAGAAATACCTTCAGGGGGCATGGCCATGTCCAAAATTTTAAATTTCTTAATGCACATGACACAGTTGATTTAGAAAAATTACTATAACTGAGGCTAGCAATGGAATAGAGGTTAAGGCAGTAGACTCCCATGTGGCCTACTGAGGTTTGAGTTTTGGACCCTGAGGCTTAAAACTCATGCTGGGCATGTGTGCATATGTGCCCAAAATCCTGAGAGGAGAATGAAGAAGAAGGGATTGCAGCTTGACCATTGCCCCTGAGGGGTGATTTCTTGCTTCCTGTCTTTCCAGGGAATGTACTAGCCTTATAGCAAAATGCTCTCAAAGAAGGAAGATTATTACTATATTGATTTAAAATTTTACTATAAATAATTAATTAGCATCCTGTGTCTCTTTCTAGATATATACATGTACATATACATACGATGAGATTTCAAAGAGGTTTCAGAAAATGGAAGTATAAGTTTATTTTGGTTTAATAACGTTTTGAAACCTACGAATAATTTTTTCATAATATACATTTTCCATGACCCTTTTGCATGTGCATGGATTCACAACTTTTGAGGTATAATTGGCATACACTAAACTATACATATTTAAGTTACATAATATTGAGTTTTTATATGTATACAGTCTTGAACAAACTCCTAATTTGACACCCTTAAAAATTTCCTACCACCTTAGCCTAGCAACAGTGGTCCAAAGAAGTAAGGGTGCTGGTGCCAAGTGCTGAAGGCCATATGGTAAGGTGCCAGTCGCATGCCAAGTCTCACTCATTGTCTGCCGGACTTGAGTGAGACTAAAGATCAGAATAAATACCTTGTCAAGGGTGCCTGTCTCTCTCTCTCTTTCTCAATAAATAAATAATTTTTTAAAAAATTCCTCATATGTCTTTGTAAACCTTCCCTCCTATGCTGGGACCAGCAGTAGGCGTAATGGTTATGTCGCTGGACTCCCATGTAGTCAAGTGAGGTTCAAGTCCTGGACCCGGTGGCCTAAACTCACTCCGGGCACGTGTGCATACCATGTCCAAGATCCCAAGAGAAGAATGAAGGAGAAGGGATTGTGGTGTGGCCATGTCCCCCAGGGGTTGATTTCTCGCTTTAATGTCAACACTGGGTAACTGCTGACCAGTTTTCTGTTTTATAGATTGTTAATTTTTAGCTTTCTGCATAATAGAATAATACACTGTCATCTCTTGATCTGTCTTTGACTCAGCACAATGACTTTTAAATTGATCCATGCATGGAACCAGCAGTTAGTGTACTGGCTATGTCATTGGACTCCCATGTAGTTGACTGTGGTTCGAGTCCCAGACCCAGTGGCTTAAACTCATGCCGGGCACGTGTGCATGTGTGCCCAAGATCCCAGAGAGGAGAGTGGAGGAGAAGGGATTACGCAGTGGCCATCCCCCCTGGGGGGTGATTTCTAGTTTTCTATCTCTCTGTCTCTCTCTGTCTTTCTGGTGAGCACACACGCCCCATAGCAAAAACCTCTCCAAAAAAAAAGAAAGAAAGAAAGAAATTGATCCATGCATAATAGTTCACTTCTTTTTATTTTAGGGCGTTACATAATACAACTGTTTGCTGAGTCGTAGTATATAAAACTGATTGGGCAACCAGTGTATGAATTTGTAGAACACTGAGATACCTAAAATCCATTCTGCTTTCCCCTATGTCTTGGGATACTTTCTGAGTTTCACAGAAGGGATGTAGATATCAAAAGGGAGCAGTGGTGGTGGTAAGGAGGAGAGCTGCTACAGCAGCAGCTGCAATTTATACACGTGTCTTAAGGAAAACAAAGTGTTGATAAGGCATCCCAAGTATTTGTATGTAAGATACTTTTTAGATCTTTGGCCAGATTCTCAGCTGCAAAGGCACTGAGGAAAATATGGAAGTTCTTAAGACAGTAACTTGTGGAAACTGAGAGGAAGTGAAGAATTAGGAGTTTTCTAGTGCTAAGAAGATATTAGTCTTCTGTCTCGGCCACAGTAGAGAGGTTTTGGTGGCCAGCCAGTGCTTCCATCACAACTCCACAAAGGTCATGCAACTCGGAGGAAGGACCATGACATCTGAGTATAAGCTATACTTTAGGAAAAGAAAAAAAATTAATATAGATCACAAAGCTACAAATAGGTTTGCTTTTTCCAGACTAATGCGGCTAGCAGAATAAAGTGCACCTTGTGTGTGTGTGCACTAGAGGGCACATGTACTGCTAGAGACAGAGAGAAAGTGAGAAAGCATCCCCCAAGATGGATGGTCATGCTTCAACCTCTTCCTCCATTTTACCCTCCTTTTGGGATTTTGGGCATGCATTCACATGTGCCCAGTGTTTATTTTCAAGTCACTGGGTCCTGGAATGTAACCACACATTCAGCTGTGAGGGATTAAGCCACTTAAACCGTCATGCCACTAGCTGTCCTAAAAGCACATTTCTTAGATATAGAACATATAATCCCAAATCTCAAAAGTGTATGTGTATTACTTACAATATCCAGCAAGAAAAGAAAAGAAAAGAAAAGAAAAGAAAAGAAAAGAAAAGAAAAGAAAAGAAAAGAAAAGAAAAGAAAAGAAAAGAAAAGAAAATCACAATGTCTTGGGCATTTAAAGAAATGGAAAAAAGTAACTGACATAAAGTGCCAAAATTGTTCATTACAAAACCACAAGTGGCCCAGATAGTGCAGTTAGCAGAAAATAAGTTCAACCTAAGACTAATATACTAAAGAAAGAGAAAAATAAAAAAACGTAGATGGATGAGGAAGTATTTTAACCTAAGAATTACAATATATACAAACCCAAATCTGTATCTTACAGTGGCAAAATACAGTAAGAGAAGCCGGCAACTGATCGGATGGGCTTAATAGTGGAGTCAACATAGTCAAAGAAAATATTAGTGATTTTAAAGGAATGTCAATAGAAATATGCAAAGAGAGGCTAGGAGTTAAAAATAAGAATGAGAGGAACAGACCGTAGATGAGATCATGTCACGTGGGTGAAAATGCTAGTATAAGAAAAGAGAGAAACTGAGATGAAATCAACATTTGAAGAAGTAATGTGTAATGATCTTTTCCAATGCTCATAGTCATTTATATTTCCTCTCGGGAGAAATTCAATCATCACACATACATTTGTGGCTTTGGTCCACTTGTCTCTCAGTATTTTAATATTTTTCTTTTCCATGTCTAATAATTCTATATTTTATTGTCAATTTGTACAGTATTCCTTGCTTCAGAAATAAACTCTAGGACATAGGTGAAACCTTATCACATCCCTTCATAAAATTTTCAGAGCCTCGATTTTTTTACACAACAAACTCAATGTGATTTGTGAAAATGTCTGTAGATATCCCCAGCAAAGTTAACCAGTCATTTCGTTCCTTTTGAAAGCATTTGTACCATGCCTATATCACAACAAATATAGTATAAATTTTGTTTATTGGTCTGTTTCTTCTCCACTAATGTGAATGCTTAACAGATCATTACTTGTAACTTCTCTGTAAATATTTTTTGTATCAAGAGAAGAATAAAGGAAATATGAAATAAAAATTGAGTAAGAAGTTTTGATTTACAGTTGGTAGTGAGAGGAATTGGAAAGGAAGTCAAGGCTGCAGAGTACGGGTTGGATATTCTCCATTATCTTGACAGTAAATTAGCTTTTCATTTGAATGTTACTTTCAGAAGAGTTTGATGCATTTAAAGTTGATGCAGCAGTGCATGTTATTAAAGCCAGGAATCATAAATTATTCCTTAAATCATTGAGTCTTGGGAAAATAGAAAGCCAATGAATCACATACCATTTGAACATTGATTTAGTTTCTGCGTAAGCTGGTTTTGGTGGATGCGTTTGGCTCCAGCAGGTCTGCATACTTTCTAATTTGCTTGAAAACTGCGTGAAAATATTCCCATGGCCCTCTTGTAAAATATGACAGCCTGACATTTTCTTTAATTACAAGACCTGATCTGTTTAATAGCACAAAATTGGCCTCCAACTTGACAGGCCTCCCCTTTAAAATCAATGGTTAGACTCTAGGGCACCAGCTTGGTCATCAAGATCAATATTAGAAAAAATATAGCTTGTCAAGACCTCTCAGCCTTTTATTGATTCAAATGGTGAGCAGCTCACAGATTGAATAATGATATTAGAGTTCTGATCTAACAAACAGAAGCCTCTTACATTAATTTCAGTATAGGCAGATGAATCTATGATAAATGACACAAGCATAATGTAATTATTCTAGATACGATAGTTAAAGACAAGTGTTTTCAGAGGTATATGTGTGTATATATATATGTATATATACACATACACACACACACACATACACACATATCATTTTCTGGAATACATTTTTTTTAGATCACTCAGCAGGTGAACCAAATAGTAAAAGCATTACCTTGGTCTCATTCAAAATAAGACTGAAAACATAAACAAGCAAAATTACAAACAAAAAACACTAGACAGTCATTTCATCATTACTAAAGTCTAGAATAAAAATTATAAGAAAAAAATACAAGAATAAAAATAAGCCATTATATTCTCTTGAACAATTATTTTTTAAGGTTTTTGCTGTAGGACAGGTTCATTTATAGGAGTGAGAGAGTGAGGAAAAGTGAGAAATAACCCCTCAGGGGAGGATGGACATGACACAATCCCTTCTCCACCATTCTCTTCTTGGAATTTCACACACACACACACCTGCCACTAGGTCCTGGACTTGAACTGTGGAAGGGTGCATGCACCCTATAGCAAAACCTAAAAAAAGAGAAAATGAAAAAAATGTCTTATCTTTTATAAACAAATACAAAAAAAACAAAAAAATCAGAAACAAGAATTTGTAATGTGGAAGTCCAGTGCCTAACCATCATGCCACTTGCTGGCCCTTCTTAAACAACTTTTTATTTAAATGAAATCTGCTAGTTTTAGGAAGAATATTTAAATTGAAATCAATGTTGATAATTTTTAGTGTTATTATAGATCATTATACTGTTACACAAGTCACTAAACTGACGTAGGCTTTGATTTTCTAATGTGTCATATAAAACACTAGAAAAGGAGGTACATTACAGCTTGAAGACCCTTTCTTTCTCTCTCTAATGGAAGAAGCAGATAACTAAGCTTAAAAGAAAAAAAAATATTTTGTGTCTAATAATACTAAACAGAGAATCTAAAAGTGGTTAAGATGATCAATTTTATGCTATACGTATTTTACCACAATTAAAAATTTAAACCATAAAAAGTTAAATATTTTAATTTTCTAAAAGTTATATCTAAAAGATAATTTACATATCAACAATTCACAATGTGAAATAATAACCTGAAAATATTTATATTGAGTTAATTAGTTCACTAATTAATAGTTTAGTGAGTGTCTATTACTTATTGGGCACTATGATGTAGATGTATTGTTTTCTTTACCTCATTTGCACATCTTGTATTTACCTACTAATGTATCTATAATGTATCTTATATTTATATGCCCTATAAAATTACCTGATTTTTATACCTATTATCTCATTTGTTGTGTGAATGTAAAACCACGTGAAAAGGTAAGTATAATTCTACATATGAGAAAAATGTAGTTCATGTTTGA
Organism: Tupaia belangeri chinensis; assembly: GCF_000334495.1. Lineage (NCBI taxonomy): Eukaryota > Metazoa > Chordata > Mammalia > Scandentia > Tupaiidae > Tupaia > Tupaia belangeri. The sequence goes on from NW_006159759.1 coordinate 3,475,694, forward strand.
TAAGCAAATACTCCAGTTCCAGAAATAATAAATACAACTTGGATTTTAAACTGACAAATCTAATATTTCTACTGTGTTATAAAGCTTAACATCATTTAACTTATCTTAAAAACTTAAAGTACAGTTTTTTTTTTTCTTTTTAGAGCTTTTTGCTATAGGGTGCTTGCGCGCGCCAGACACAGAGAGAGAGACAGAGAGAAAGAAAGCGAGAAATCACTCCCCAGAGGGGATGGCCACACCGCAATCCCTTCTCCTCCATTCTCCTCTTGGGATCTTGGGCATGCACGCACATGCGTCCTGCGTGAGTTTAAGCCACCGGGTCTGGGACGCTAACCGCAGTCGACTACATGGGAGTCCAGCGACATAGCCATTACGCTAACTGCTGGTCTCAAAGTACAGTTCTTTTTAAGTTAAATAATTTTCAAGAAAAATTTAATAGCTTTGAGTAAAACTTGAATTCAAGAAAAATGTATAAAATTTCAGCTTTTTGGTGACTCATCACAGCTCTTCTAGACATCTATCAAATATAAAATCCTTTCATAAGGGAACCAGCAGTTAGCGTAATGGCTATGTCGCTGGACTCCCATGTAGTCGACCAAGGTTTGCGTCCCGGACCCGGTGGCTTAAAACACACACCGGGCGCGTGTGCGTGCGTGCCCAAGATCCCGAGAGGAGAATGGAGGAGAAGGGATTGCGGCGTGACCATCCCCTCCAGGGGGGTGATTTCTCGCTTTCTATCTCTCTGTCTCTTTCTGTCTCTGGGGGAGACAAGCCCCCTATAGCGGAAAAAAAAAAAACTTCTCCAAAAAAAAAAAAAAAATCCTTTCATAAAACAAATAAAACTACACATTTTTTCCCCCAAATTTAAAAAGCTAAAATGGCAATGCTATCTACCACCAGTACCTACGGGAGATTTTTAAACCACCACTTAATGTTACAAAATGGAAATGTTTATTTTTTCAGTTTTTTTTTTTCATTTCATTTTCTTTTATCCATGAAATCACATTATTATTTGGCTTACAAAATGGATATTTCAACAGGTGAACATTTCTCCCTAGTACAGTTGATAAAACTACAAAATATCTTCAAGTGATAATACCACATTTCTTTGTGCCATTAATGCTTTGTCTCCCTATTTTCCTTCTAAATGTCCTTCCTCAGACCCTCCTCTTTCACATATACTACATCTGGTATTTACATCTATATACTGTGTTTCTATATCCTTTAGTCAATTAGTTTCAGTCATAGAGTGCGGACACTTGGTATATATTAAGTGGGGACATACAATGCCTCTCCTTCAGAGCCTGGCTTGCTTCACTCAGCAGTAAATCTTCCATATTCATCCATTTCATCTCAAAAGTGAGGGTTTTGTTGTTTTTATATAGCTGAATAGTATTCCATTGAGTATATGTGCCACAGTTTTTCTATCCATTCATCTGTTCGTGGGCATTAGTGTTGTTTCCATGACTTAGCAATTGTGAATAGTGATGCAATAAACATTGATGTATAAGCACTTTTCTGATGAAGTATTCTTCTGTCCTTTGGGTAGATACCAAGGAGTGGGATTGCTGGATCATATGGTAGTTCTA
>NW_006159759.1:3480131-3499568 GCF_000334495.1 Tupaia belangeri chinensis
TAGCTTTTATTGTGTTGAGAAATGACCCTTCTATGCCAATTTTGCTGAGAGTCTTGATCTTGAATGGATGTTGTATCTTATCAAATGCTTTTTCTTCATCAATTTATATGACCATATGTTTTTTATCTTTCTTCCTGTTAATATGGTCTATTACATTTAGGGTTTTGCGTATGTTGAACCAACCTTGCATTCCTGGAATAAAGCCTACCTGATCATGATGTATAATCTTTTTTATAAGTTGTTGGATATGATTTGCTAGTATATTGCTGAGAATCTTTGCGTCTATATTCATCAGGGATATTGGTCTATAGTTTTCCTTGCTTATCCTGTCCTTATCTGTTTTAAGGATAAGGGTAATAGAGGCTTCATAGAATGAATTAGGGAGACTTTTACCCTTCTGGATCTTTAGAAATAACTTGAGCAGAATGAGGGCTAACTGTTCTTTGAAAGTTTTGAAGAATTCAGAGGTGAATCCATCAGGGCCAAGGCTTTTCTTTGTTGGGAGGTTATTTATTACTGATTCAATCTCCTGACTTGTTATGGACCTATTCAGACATTCTATATCCTCCTGGCTCAACCTTGGTAGATTATATGTGCCCAGGAATTTGTCCATCTCATCCAGATTTTCTTGTTTCTTGGCATATAGATGTTCATAGTATCCTCTAATAATGTTTTGTATTTCTACTATGTCTGTTGTTATTTTGCCTGCTTTACTGCAGATCTGATTCACTTTTAATATATTACTCAATAAAAATTGACCTAGAATGTTATTCCTTATTTCCATAAATTTTAAGCACCAATAATCCAGAAACTTTACTAAGTCTCAATTTCTTTTTGTCTCATTTAATTAAAACTTTACAGACTGCCAACTTTTGCTGTTTTAAAACATGAACAGCTGTTACTGAGTGTCTCCTCTGTTAGAAAAACACTAGGAATAGAGAATACCTATTTTCTCCCAACACTTCAAACTTTACTGAGTGATTTATTTATGTATTCATTTATTTTTATCTCATAACTCATTCAGAGATACACTACCTTGTTAAAGCAATGTCTGGTTGCTTTACTTTTTTATTTTTTTAATTTTGTCTGAAGGTAATAGTTTGTGTCTAGAGTAAGATGTTTCTTTTATTCTGAAATAGCCATGGCTGGAATAATTCTGAAGTAACCACCTTAACACTGTGACAGTGGTTTTTCTGTTTTTTTTTTTTTTTTTTGGAGAGGTTTTTGCTATAGGACGCGTGTGCTCGCCACAAAGCGAGCGACAGAGAGGCAGAAAGTGAGAAATCAACCCCACCCCCAGGGGGGTGGCAATGTTGCAATCCCTTTTCCTCCATTCCCCTCCTGGAATCTTGGAGCACACGTGCACACGTACTTGGCATGTTTTTAAGCCACTAGGTCTGGGACTCAAACTGCAATAGACTACATGGGAGTCCAGCGACATAGCCATTATGCCAACTGCTGGTCCCAACACAGTGGTTATTCTTAACGGTTACTGGATAGCCATGGTAAAGTCGAATAATATTTAACATGTTATTCAGATTTCAAGGCTAATGTGTAGATCTATTTACAACCATTGCTGAGCATCTTTGTCTTTTACTTGGTTTGCTTTTCTGTTTGGTCACTTAAGGCCTAAGCACAAAACAAACCTGTCAAAATTGATTTTGCAATTCTTTTTCTGAGCAGAGGCCTTGTGAATCAGACAATAGAGGTGAACATACCTTAGTAGCCAAGTTACTGTTTCTTTCTCACTAAGACTTGTGACAAACAATCTGTTCTCTGGTATGAAAGGTACAATGCTAAAATCTAATTCAAGGCATCTGTTTTCAAACTCAAGGTAGTGAGTCTGAGTTTAAAATTTATAAAGTACTTAAAAATTTGTATTATTTTCAGAATAATTATTATTTTCAGAAAGCAAAAGGACATCTTTATAAGTATCTTAAAAATAGTACTGATTTCTGTATATAAATAAAAACGAACTTCTTTGCCCCCTCTCAATTAATGAAGACAAAATGATTTATATGTGAATGGATTTAATCAGATTACTTTCCTTAAACAAAGTTTCCTAAAAGAATGTTTTTTGATTGGAGAGTTAGAGGATATGGGATTTAAATCTATAATATGTAATTGCTCAAGATAAGGTAGGTTTGGGAAGATCAAGCCATGTCTATTTTCATATGATTTAGGCATCTGACAATGAGAGAGGTCTAGAGTGAGGTAAGTTAGGACACTGAGAACAACTTAATTTATATCACACATTTCCTACCTCAGTTGGTTGTACTTTTTTTTTTTTTTTTTTTAGATTTTGGGTGTAGGGTGTGTGTGCTTGCTAGAGAGAGACAGAGAAAGTGAGAAGTCGCCCCTGAGAGAGATGGCCACATCACAATCCCTTCTCCATTCTCTTCTCAGGATTTTGGGAACTCATGCGCATGCGCTCAGCATGATTTTCAAGTTGCTGGTTGGGGAGTCAAACTGTGTGCTTAGTCATGTAGGATTGAGCATCTTAACTAACATGCTACATGCTGGCCCACAGCTGTGGTCTCTTTATCTCGTCATCTATATACAGTTTTTTTTCTTTTTTTGAGAGAGAGCTTTTTTCTGTTGAGTGTGTGTACTCACTGGAGAAACAGAGACAGAAGTGAGAAATCATCTCCCAGAGGGAAGACCATGTGGCAATCCCTTTTCCTTTCTCCTCTCAGAGTTTTGGGTACACACACACACACACATGCCCAGTGTGAGTTTCAAGTCACCAGGTCTGGGACTTGAATGACAGTCAACTATATAGGGTCCAGTCCCTTAACCACTACACCACATGCTGGTCCCAAGGAGTGGATATTTTAAACCATTTGTAAAATGTGCTTCTTGTTATAAACTATGGTATTACTAAAGAGTGAGTAAAGTCTTCAACAAAGAAATTATGATGATAGAGAGAAGTTGATATCCCCAACATCAGTATAGTCACTTGGCTGTCCTTTTCACCCTTTCAATAACTCTCCTAGCAATTCTGATATGATAACCAAAGAAGATGAGGCCCTCTTCCCAGTGAGAATTATTAATACTGATGATACCTCTCAAGCAAATCAAACAGAGATTATGGGCTGAATAGAGTTTGAATCTTTCTCACTAAAAAAGTAGATGGTAGGGACCCACAGATGGCATAATGGTTTTGTCACTAGACTCCCAGGTAGTTGACGGCAGTTTAAGTCCCAGAGCTGGCAGCTTAAGACACTCCAGGTGTGGATGTGTGCATGCCTAAACTCCAGAGAGAAGAATGAAGGAGAATTGATTGTGGTGTGGCCACCCCCATCCCCACCCCCTAGGAGATGATTTTGTGGTTTCTGTCTCTGTCTCCTTTCTGTCTTTCCAGCAAGCACACGTACCCTGTAACAAAAAAAATAATAATAAATTAAAAAAAAAAAACTAAAAAAATTAAAAGTGAAGGGTACAATTGCTGTGTAGTGGCATGTAACTGAGCTATGGAGGTAGTAGTTTGGGCCAAGAGTTTCTATTTCTTTCTTCCAGTTTTAATCTCATGTGTCATTTCCTATCTTTGGTAGGTCACAAGCTAGATATAATTATGCTGCTATTTAATCATCTGCCCTAATTTGCATTAAATTGCTTTGAAGATAAATGTGTCTCAAATTTGTAATACTAATTAATAATTGTACAGTGATCTGCTATTTAAAATAATGTGTTCTCATTCTAAGTTTAGTATTTTATATTGTAAGACTATTCAGACCATTTTCTAGAAGGAGTCCAGTACTTAAAAAAAATTATGAGTATACCAGCCTATATCAACACATGTATATGATATAACATTGTATTCTTTTTTTTAATTATTTTCTTAGAGGATATTTGCACTCATCAGAGATAAACAGAGACAGAGAAACAGAGATATAGACAGAGAGGGAGGGAGAAAGCACCCCACAATGAGACACAGCCACACTGTGATCTCTTCTCCATTTCTTCATCTTTTCAGGATTTGGGGAACACATGCACATGCACCTGGCATGCTTTTCAAGCTGTCAGGGGAGTGATTCTAACCACATAGTTAGCCATGTGGTATGTGGGTCCCTTAACCACCAGGCCATGGGGCTGGACAATTTTTTTTTAAAGAAATGTTTGCTATAATGTGCATGCTCTCATCAGAGAGAGAGAGAGATAGAAAGCCAGAAATCACACCTCAGGGGGGATGGCCACATTGCAATCTCCATTCTCCTCTTGGGGTCCTGGGCACACACACTCAAACCCCAGCATGAGTTTTAAGTCACAGGATCTATTACGCCATCTGCTAGTCTCCAAACAGCATTTTTTTTTAAACATTTAAAAAAAACAAATGTTTGAAATGTACATAGTCTCTAATATGAGTCAACTTAAGCTGGCGGCTCAAGACACTCCAGGTGTGGGTGTGTGCATGCCCAAGTTCTAGTAAATATATAGATAAGAATGGATTCAGAATGTATATGAATTTTGTCACTGCCAAAATAAACATAATGGCTAAATACTAAAAAGACTACTTTTAGTTATACAATTTCATGTTTTATCACTTGAGAGCTAGAAAATATTCTTGAGCCTGACTGTGTGGCACAGGAATTATGTGCTGCTCAGGAGAAGCCAGATCCCATGTGGCACACATGGCTCAAATCCTCAGCCTAGTCAACTGGGTGACAGGCAGGGTGAATGGAGGAAGGGAACTGAGGTGTGACCAACCCTGTGGAGGATGCTCAAGTCCCTCTCTGTCTCTTTCTCCCCCCCCACACACATTCTTTCAAGAATAAAGAAGAAAACTAGGTATAAAATTTCCTGACAACTATGTATTACACTATAATGTATATCCTTAAATATATATTATATTTGGTATATATTATATATCTTTATGTAAGTATATTATATATTCTTATAGCTCTATCTACCTATTTGATGTTCAAATAGACATCAAACAGTTTATAACTACATTATGGTAAACATTAAGTAAGAATATTTTCATCTATGTTAATTATAATAACAATTATAAGAAAATTCATTCCCAACTTCACAATCATGAATATTCCTATTTGAAAGCCATGAGGCAGTCTGGTACTCCCTTCCATTTTGAAAATCTTCTAAACATGAACAAGAGTCTTGTCAGCATTTCTTTTCAGTTTTTTAATACATGTTTTAATTACTTACTTGCTGTTTTCTTTAAATATTTATAGAAATATATTTCATATACCACACCATTCACTGTTTATATCATACAGTTCAAAACCAACTCTCTGAGAGGCAATTCCACATGAGAAAGTTCCCCATTCAAGTACAGAGACCTCCCTGAGAACACCAGGCTTATGTGTGCCCGTGATCAGGACTGGAGGACAACTAGGAGCCTGTTGGGGGTTCTTTCCATCTGTCTCTTTCTTTCTGTCTCCTTCTCTGTCTCTCTTGTTCATGGATGAATAAATAAACAAAATAAATTTTTTTAAATGTACAACTATTTTTTGTATATTCACAGAGTTCACAAGATGACTACAATTTAACTTTAGAATCTTTTCACCTCTTCTTCATAAAACTATTGATATGTATGTTTTGGTAGTCACTTTCCATTCCCTCTTCTACAATAAGTTATTTAATTCACTGATATACAACTTCTAATAGTATTCCATTATTTTCTTTTTATTTCTGTAAAGCCAGAAAGGATGCCTCTTCAGTGATTCATCATTTTATCAAGCTGAGTATTCTCTATGTTTTCTTGGTCATTCTAGTTAAAACTTTGAACATTTTGTTGATCTTCTCAGAGAACCAACTTTTGGTTTAAATTAATTTTCTCTATTGCTTTTATACTGTTTCATTGTTTTTCAGCTCTAAAATTTGGTTTTTGCTTTGGATTAAGTTAGTTCTTTTTCTAGTTCAAGGTGAAAAGTTAGTTTATTTGAGAGTTATCTCATTCATTATAACTTTTTAATTCTTTTATCATCATTTTTAGTTGACATGTAATAGCTCTACCAAAATTTATAGGTATAGTGTGGTTTTTTCAATATATGAATGCAATGAATAATGATCAAATCAAGACAATAAACATACCAATCATTTCAAATATTTATCATTACCTTGTTTTGTGAACATCTGAAATTCTCTCTTCTAGGTATTTTGAACTATAGTTATTCTAATGTATTATAGTAAACTAGAATTTATTACTCTTATTTACCTGTAATTTTGTATCTCTTAACCAAGTTCTCCCTCTCATTTCCCTTCCATTCCCTTTTCTAGGTTCTACAGGTTGTAAAATCTAGATTCCACTCTCTCCTTCTTCTTTTTTAATTTGCCAGAGGGCACATGCACTCATTGAAGAGAGACAGAGAGAGAAGGGAGATGGAAAATGAGAAAGCATTTCCTATGTGACACCCATGGGGCTTGGTCACACCACAATTGCTTCTCCTTCGTTTCTTCCATCCTTCAGGATTTGGGGCACCCTAGCACATGTGCATGGAGTGTATTTCAAGTTGTCAGATTAAGGACTAGAACTGCACTGTTGGCCATATGGAATCCAGCTGCCTTAACCACCGTGCCACCAGTTGACCCATCATTTTCTACTTCTATACAACGAAATCTTTTAGCTTCTACAAATGAGACTATAAAGTTTTTGTCTTTCAGGTCCTGGTTTATCTCACTTGCATAATTTCTTCCAGCTTTATCCATGTTGTCCCAAATGACAACTTCATCATTTTTTATGAATGTCTAATATTTCATTGTATATAAACAACATGTTTATAACTATAACTTTTCCTCTAATTACTACTATCACCATATCAACTTTGGCTACTTGTGATTTTCTTTTCATCCACTTAAAATAATTTTATAATTTCTATTTTGATTTTTTTGTTTGACCCACAGGTATTTTAGAACTGTGTTATTTTTCACAGTTTTAATATTCTTCCCTTTATTGATTTCCAGGTTATATTTTATTTAGAGTTCATACTTGCATGTTTACAGTCATTTTGAATTTATTAAAGATTGTTTTATGGCTTATATGTGATCTAGTCAGGAATTTTTTTTTTTAAAGGTTTTTGCTATAGGGTGTATGCGCTCGCCAGACAGAGAGAGACAGAAAGACACAAAGAGAGAAATCACCCTCCAGGGGAGATGGCCACGCCGCAATCCCTTCTCCTCCATTCTCCTCTCAGAATCTTGGGCATGCACACACACACGCCCGGCATGAGTTTTAAGCCACCGGGTCCGGGACGCGAACAGCAGTCAACTACATGGAAGTCCAGTGACATAGCTATTATGCTAACTACTTGTCCCAGGAAAATTTTAATGTACATATAAGAATGTGTATTTTTTGTTGTTGGGTTGAGTGTTCTATAGATGTTTGTTTAGGCCAGTTGGCTTCTAATGGGTTGTCAAAGAAGTCATGACACATTTTTTTGTATAGAAAAATATAGAAAAATGTCATGACCTTCCAACAACCCAATAGTATTGTCCAAATCATCTATTTCCTTGATCAATAAAGTCTTCAGTTATAACTGCTGAATTGTCAGTTTCTCATTTCAGTTCTCCCATTTTTGCTTCATGTATTTTAGACTCTGTTGTTAGAGATGCAAGTTTTTGTAATCATACATTCTTGATGGATTAGTATTGTTTTATTATGCTATTATCCCTCTTATTTTCAGTAACATTTGTCCTATTCTCCATTTTTGTTTTATATAGCAATTTCACCTCTCTTTTATTTACATCTTACATGGGTGATACATCTTCCTCTATCATTTTACTTTCAAACTATCTACATTTTTGGATCTAAAGTGTTTCTCTTGTGAGCAGCATATAATTGGACTATCTTTTTATTTTCATCCCATTCAAACAATGTATGCTTTTTGACTCTGGTGTTTAACCAATTTACACTTAATGTTATTATTAATAATGTAGAATTTGTATCTGTCATTTGATAATTTGTTTCCTTATGTCCTATATCTTTTTGTTTCTTTCTTGATTCTTGCCTTCTGTGTCATATTGGGTTGTTGGAAAATTCATGACACATTTTTCTGTTTCTCTATGCAAAAGTGTCTCATGACATTTCTGACAACCCCATATTTCTAGTGTGCCTTTAAGTTCCATTTTATTTTTCCTTTGCATTCTATTTTTTGTTATTTTATTAGTGTTCTTGCTGGGGATTAAAATTAGCATCTTAATGCAATTCAATTGGAATTAATACCCAACTTAATACTAAGAGTATACAAAAGCTTTGCCGCAAAATACCTCTGCTGTTTCTACCAACTTTTACATTAATGGCTCCACAAATTACATCTTTATACATTTAACCCCTTCTACACAGCTGTATTTCTTTTTGCAGTTGTCTTTTACAACATACAAGAGAATAAATGCATTATTTTTAAAATCACACTTTCTTTGTCAGAGGATGTGTGCACTTGCTAGAGAGAGACATTAGAGATCAAGAAAGGGAAAATGAGACATAATCATGGTAGACCTTTCCTTTCCACTTCCTGCATTTCTGCCTCCTTTCATGATTCTGGTCACACAAACACACGGGTGTGACATGTTTCTCAAGCTGGCAGGTCCAGGATTAAAACCTTGTGCTCAGCCAGGTGAGATCTATCTGCCTTTACCACCATGCCACAAGATTGATTCAAGATACTGTTTTTCATAATATCTCTGCGGTTACCTTTACCTGTTCTCATTGTTTCTTTATATGTATTCCATATCCTGTCCTTTCAGGTCAGCCTGACGTATTCCTTCCTTCCCTCTAATATTTTCTATAGAGTTAGTTCTGTTTGTGATAAATTCTCTCAGTTGTTATTTTGTTTCACTTCTAGAGAAGTTCTGATTTCTTTTTTATTTTTGAAGGAGACTTTAGCCAGAAACAGAACTTGTGATTGACAATCTTTCTGCCTTCAACACTGAAAACATCATCGCCCTGTTTTCTGGTCTCTGTGCTTTCTGATGAAATGTCGGCTGTTAATCTTATTGAAGATCCCTTGTAAGCAGTGAGAGTTTTGTTGTTATTTCTTTCAAGATGACCTCATTGTCTTCAGCTTCAGCCATTTCAACTAGGATGTATATAGTTGCAAATCTTTTTGTTTTATCCTACTTGCCACTAACTGAGCTTCTTGGACATGTACTAATATAGTTCATCAAATTTGAGAAATGCTGTCATTACTTCCTCAAATACATTTTCTGCCTCCTTCTTTTTTCTTTGTGGGATCATTTGTTTTATATTGACATGCCTAATGAAGTACCACATGCCCTTAAAGCTCTGTTTTACTTTTGTCTTTTTGTACTGTAGTATGGATAATCACTACTGATCTATCTTCAAATTCACCATTCTTTCTTCTACCTATAAAAGTCTATTTCTAAGCCCTTCTAATATATTTATAGTTAGTACATGTCAACGTGAAATATTTTGCTTCTTTTAATGACTTTTCTTTATTTAAGGTCTATTCCATGAGACACTATCACACATTCCTCCAATTCTTTAGATATAGTGTCCTTTAGTTCTATAGCTGTAGGTGATTGAAAAAGTCTTGTCTACCAAATACAAAACCTGTGGACTCTCAGGTACATTCTCTGTTGGCTGCGTTTTTTTTTTTCCTTGTGCATGAGACAAATTTTTTGATTTCTTTGACTCTTCTGTGTTTTGTCATTGCTGTCATTGTTGAAAATGGAATATTATAAATAATATATCATAACAACTTTGATATTAGAGTTTTCCATCTCCTCCTAGGTTTGTAAATGGAATATTATAAATAATATATCATAACATATTTGATATTAGAGTCTTCCACCTCCTCCTAGGTTTGCTGTTGTATGCATATGCATGTGATTTTTTTCTCCTTGCTTTAATCTATGTTGCTTATTTGTTTAGTACTTTCCTTGAATAATTTTGTAGATTCTGTTCTCTGAAGTGTGTAATTATTGAGTTATAAAACTCTTCTGTCTTTTTAAAAAGATTTGTGATTTTATTGTTAAAACTGATTTTATATGGTCCACGCTTGAGTCAATTTAATTGAGATTTTCCAAAAGTTTTGTTTAAATAGCTTGTGTGTGTGTTTTCTTCTCTGCCAAAGAAAACAGTCTTAGTTTTCACCTCTTCCTTACTCAGGACCTCTAAGGTCAGCTAGAGCTTAATGACTGGTACCAGGTCTGTCCTGGGCATACACACAGCTTTGAGTATACATTTAGCCTTTTATAAACCCAGGAATATGTTGGAGCTTTGCAAAGTTCATTATGGTCTCTACCTGCATGGAATCCATTTTATACTTCTGGAGAGGTTCTGGTTTGTCCCAGTAAGAATTTCTGCCTTGGGTAGTGGAGATGTTGCCAGCATTTTGCTATCAGTTGAATCACATTGTTACAGTAGGTTTTCCTTACATCAGCTAAACTCAGTCAAATTAAATAGCCACCATTCCTTGATTTTCCAGGAAGTTGGGAAAATATTGACTATACTCTGTGGATAATACTTTCTATAGAGCTGTAAAGGTTAGATCTCTCCTTAGTAGGAAATGCTGCTCTTTGTTGGTTTCTGTGTCACTGAATGGGAGGTGTAGAATATAGAGCCTGCCATCTTACTGATGTTCAGCAGTTTCTCTGGGACAGAGTTTTCAGTTAGGTGTATGGCTTTTTCTAATTGTCACAATTCTGAAATGGCTGATTTCCCCTCGTTGTTTCCACTGATGTAAAGAGAGAACAAATTTGCTAAAGTCCTCTGTCTGCTAGTCCAGAATTCAATATCAGCATCTCTCTTCTGAATTATCACTCAGAATTCAACACCTCTTATCTTATGATCACCTTGAGTAGGTTTTCCTTATCTTTTTGGTCCTCTGCCTTTTTGGCACCTCTTAAAACACCTGGCTGGGGCCGGCAGGTGGTGTGGTGGTTAAGGACGCTGGACTCCCACATGGCTGACCACAGTTCAAGTCCTGGACCTGGAGGCTTGCTCTCTCACTTTCCCTCTCGCTCTGTCCCTCTCTGGTCAAATGAAATAAATGAATGAATAAAAAGAAAAAAGAAAAAAAAAGCTAAATAAAATAATTAAAAAAAAAAAAACAACCTGGCATTGCTACACTTCGTTCTAGGTATGTAATAAATCTCTGCTAGTCACAATTTCAACATCTCCCTATCTTCAGTTCTTTTCCTTAATTCCTTACACATAAATACTCTACCTTTCTTTGAATTCACTGGGAAGTCTTTCCCCTTAAATACTTCAGATTTCGTTTTACATGACCTACCACATTTTCAGCTTTCACCGAATTCCCACTTTTCAAAGACTCTGTCTAAAACATACCCATTAATGTGGAAACTCTGTTTTTACCTTAAAAGCATCCATAGTTGCCTTTTTTCTTTTCTTTTCTGTGTATACTACTCCCTTGCCTATTCACTCCTATTTCTTGTGATAGCCATGAATACATAGATTACTATGTTCTTGTTATCAGGCTGCTCATGTCAAGTCCACACAAGTTAAATTACATTAGGAAGAATTCCACAAATCTTTCAGGTTTATGAATTTGACATTTCTGGGAACACTTTCCTGATTGGACCAGCCAGTGTGCCCACAAGGAAGTTAACCATTGGCTTTGCTGGTTCAAACATTGTAATGGTTTTAGAAGCAAGGGTAGCATTGATCCACTTCGCAAAATCACAGCATGATGTTGAATTTAAGTACTGCCACTTATTTGCATTCTTTTTTCTCACCTGCCTGTTCCTTTGTATGAATAAATCTCAGAGCAGATGGTGGAAGATTATCAATAAAAGGCGTTGTTAACCTCAGTGTGAATCCACTATGCTCAGTCAACACGTATTCCTGAGCCACCTGCTCATTTATTACAGTCACAACTCTTTTCTGTTGTTGAAACTTTCTCACAGAAGAGCAAACTTATTTTTTTCTCATAAAGAACAGAGAATTTACTCTCCTGTCTGATGTAGCCATACATTATATAAGTTATAAAATAGTATACTTTTATTTTAATGATATACTTAATATATCATGTTATAATTAATATTTTTTATATTCATTTAAAGTTTCATGTTTTTAGAAAGTTCATTTTTGAAAAGGAAAATAGTAAATAAATTTCTAAAATTTCAAAACAAATTTCAAATTTCTAAAACCTGTTACTGCAAAAATATTATCTTTGATATAATATTAAGCAAGAAATGGCCTTTACAAACCTTTCTCTTAAGTTTTTCACTTTAACAAATGAAGAAAACGAGAACCATACAAGTAATAGGTTTAATCTATATATTTCTTCTCTGAAAAAAATCGTTCCAATTTAATTAAATAACTTCTCATATTTAGTGATATGTTTATTCCACTTGTTATGTAAATTTGAGAGCTATAATTTTAAGTCTTTTATTTTTATAATGCTCAATAATTATGAATTAATTACACATTTAGACAGAGAGCTGTGTTTAGTTTCATATGTGACTTAGTAGGCATGGAGTCTGATGATGTGTGTTCCAAGACAGTGTAGAATATTTTAGATAGAATGCCAAGAAGAGAACACTCAGGCAATAACAGCAGTGTGAAATAAAAATGATACCAAATTACAAGTTGCATAAATTTAATGAATCTGGTAAAAGTTAGAGAATGTTCATCAAGCCAACATCTCATCAGTGATTACTAAAAATAAGCAATTTAATATAGAAATTAAATACCGAATATAAGAAGATTACCCATGAGAAGTTTCTGGTAACCTTGAGTCACTTTGGAGAATCCTTATGTTTACCTATTATGTGGGGCTTTTTCAAAGTTCCTAAAGTTCTATGGCTGCTGCAACTTTCTGGTCAAATATGCACATAAATTATAGCAAAAGTAGGGGAATGATGATCGCCTGCTTTAGTGTCACAAGGACAGTGTTTTTATTCAATTTCTGCTACTCACAAAAAAAAATGTTTTTAAGTTGTGCAAGCTTATATGTCTTCTACTCTAAAACAAGGATAAGAGCACCTATTTCCACTGCAATTTTGTGATGATTAAGAGAATTAAATAAGGTACAAAGCACTCAATAAGTATGCAGAAATGGGAGTTCTAATTTTAAATATGAATAACAATGAGTATGGGAGTACCGAAAAATATCCAGAGTTTATTTTTATTAACTTCTGATGTAGTCCAATGTCTTTAAACAATTTGAAACAAAGATGTAGTATCATCAGAATGGTTATTAGAAATTCATCTGTATTTTAAAAGGACTTAGTGTGGCAGCTGCACAAGTTTATAACTGTGCATATGAGAAACCAGTAGATGCTAAGCCAAGATGACGGTACGAAAAATCTACCCCAATAGTACCATGCTAGCTTTTGTTAAGGTAAAGATAAGCAAATACATTCATTTTAAAAATCTAGTTTTTCAATTGTTCATCTGTAGCCAGGTAAAAATGTTAAAAGAGATCTTTTACAAAGATTGATACTTGTGGAGAAATGTCCTTAACTTTAAAAAATATATGTCAAGGGTTAAAAATGGATCTAGCAGATTGACAGAAAATCTGGAAAAGCAGGTAAAAGGATTCTGCAGTGAACCAAACCAGAGTATGACTAGACAAACAAGCATTAAAGGAAGAAGAAGAAGGAGGAGAAGGAGCTAAAGACTTTTCTGACAGCTGAAGAATGGTCATAACTTGGAGAAAACCATATATGTGTGTGTGTGTGTGTGTGTGTGTGTGTGTGTGTATCTATCTATCTATCTATCTATCTATCTATATATATATATATAATAAGACAAAAACATTTCAAAAGTTTTGAAATAAGAAGGAAGTTAGGAAAACCTAATACTTGTAATTGGCATATTGGTCTTTATCCAGATGAATTAAGGTTTGTCATTGAGTAAAATGAGAAGGATTAAGTATAGAGCTCACGATATGTGTAACCTGATCTCCCAATAATATAATCTTCAGATGCGACCTGAGAATGCTACAATATGCAATATACAATATGTACCTTGTGTATATCAACAGAGTAGAAAGACAAAAATGGAGACTATTTCTTTCCTAGCCAAGTAATCTAATCTTAGCCCAGCTAGTTAATAGAAATTATGCGAATATTTACACAGATCCAATAAAAAATGAAGACACAAAACATTAGTGGGCCATAAGTAATGATAAAGAAACATGCAATACATTTGCAGAGGATAGAAGAGAATAACGCATATTGAATCTCTAGTAGTCCAGACAGTATACTAGGCGCTTTCACAAATATTATTGCTTTATAGTAACTCTAAAAAGTTGTTATTATTATCTCTGTTGTATATATGAGGAATTGAGGACCAGAAAATGAGTACGTTTCTAAGAAAAAAACAGTAGTAAGTAAGCAGAGGAACTGGAAATACAATCTAGATCTGGTAATTTAATCTCTTTTACATGCCACTCTTTCATGATGCCCCCATGAGGGGCTGGGGACTAAATTCAGAGCCTCAGTTCCAAGTAAAGACATTTTATACTCTGCAGATTACAAATAAGGATAAGTGATATTCACTAACTAGTGAAACTTTACATATATTAGCTTTTTAAACTATCCAGTCAAGGATTCTTATTATCATATAAGTACTTTTTCAAAATAACAGCTCATTTTATTTAAGCAAGGGTGCTTTAATGAAACTTGATTTAACAGACCCTTTGAAGTGAATTTAGTTTTCATGTTAAATGTGAGACTTGACAGGCATAGAGACACAATTCTTCTATTCCTCTGTAGATAATGAAACTTAGAAATGACATTACACTAATCAAAAACAGAACTGTATTAAAGCTGGAGTCATCATCCATGGTGATTATAAAGTGTGATAAATGACAGTCAAGCAAATTATGTATCTTGAAATTGACACACAATAACAATGAGATCAATTACCTCATTGGAGAGCTCAAGATGTTATCAAATACTGTGATAAGGGCCTACTCTAAAGGTTATCATTTAAAAGAGATTAAATTACCACATTGGTTTAATATCAACAGGTGAACATCATGATGAAATTACAACATTTTTAAAAGCACAAAACCATTTGACTATTCTAGAAATTCCTTGCAGAAATGCTCACAAATTTGACTTCTAATTGGCTAAGTTTCAGTGAGTGTCCTAATTGGCTGGATTCACAGATATGCTTTAATGATAATATAATCTTATTTAAAAAAAAAAAGTGCTTATATTTAGCAAACAATTTGCTTTCATATATTCCACAAGCTAATTACTCATAATCATTTGGCTCATTTGCTCATGTACATTTTTGCTTCTGCTTAGATGTCAGCAAAGAAAAAGACAACAAAAATAGATTTTTTTCTTGTTCATTTCACCATGTAAGCATAGATATCAGAAGTGCAGTGCTGAGAAAATGCACCAGACATACCAAAGTGAGAAGAAGGATATGGGCCACAAGAATGTGAAAGCAAATGAGAAGAGAATACTGAAACAACAGCTCTCTTCCTCCTCCTTTTCTCTTCTCCTCCCACTCTTTCTCCTTCCTGCCTTTCTTCTTTTTTATTTCTCCTGCTTTTCATCTTCTCTTCTGCTTTCTTCTCATTTTTAATTGATATTATTATTGTCATATTTCATTTTAGATATTAAAGAGGTATGAGCTGGTTGGAATAAAGTAGTTTTTAAATGAGTGGTGCTTTTCTGATATAATATTATAAAGCTAGATTTTCATTTGTCTGTAGCGAGCATGAATTTTCAAAGTACGAAGAGAAATACACATATGAAATAATATGAGTGGACTTAAAAAAGTTCACAGAAAGATGAAACTAAAATATGAGTTTATTAAAGTATGAGCCTATTTTGGTGCAAAAAATACTAACTCTCACGCATAATTTTTCATAATATGCACTTCCCAAAAATGTTTTGTTCATTCTGTCCAAGTCAACTATTTAATTTTTCAAAGTAAGTTTTAGACACTGGATCACATATGTGTACGTCCATTGTAATGTAGTGATCCTTCATATTCACGTATAATCCACTGGTAATGAGAAGGGATTATTGAAACAGTATAATTTGTACACATCATTGCTCTAAGGATGAAACTTTCTTAGTTTTCATGTAAGATGTTGGTCTTTGTGGAGAATGATGGGAAACGGTATTTGAATAATAAGAGATCAACTTGTAAGTAGAAATTAGCCTGGAAGGCACTACTTTGGGTCGATAAAGCTATACTATTTTTTTAACTTTCTAAAATATTCTTTAAAAATCTTATTGAGCCATCTCTACCTAATTTCCCAATATTCATAAATGAACTAGTAATATTTTATTTTTGTCAAATATAGTACATTCCCTAATTTAATGCATAAAATAAACTGAAATTAAAATGTCAACAAGTTCAACCACCAAGCTAACTGTTCTGCTTAATCTCCTGAATTTTTACATAGCATCTACTTTAGATGATTCTAATGAAAGGAAAGCTCCTCACTAGCTGTCTTTTCCAAATGACAGCCTGTTAAATATTTAAAGACAGCTAACATACTTCTCCAAAGTTTTTCTTTCACAATACATATGCAATGTCCTCAAAAATTTTAAATTATGCTGGATCCCACCTGGCTAACTGTAGTTCAAATCTTAGCCCCAGAGGCTTGAAATACATTCTAAGCACGTGGGTATCTCTGTTCCAAATCCTGGTAGGATGGAGAATCAGAGGGAGAGGATTGCAGAATGAACCAGATCTTTTTCCTGTGACTCCTAAAAGGAATGAAAAGTAAATTTGAAGAACAGAGACACACACATGTGTGTGTGTGTGTGTAGAGAGAGAGAGAGTAAAAGAGCAAGAATATAGATTGAGTATCATACCCTTTTAAAGTTAAATTTAAACAGTTCCATATTAACCTTTATAAGGGTAAGATGTTGATATGACAATTACTGAAAGCATGATATAGATAGCTTGAAGCCAACAGTGAAAGAGTAAGAGTCATTCTTCTCCACAGTAGTGGTCAGATGCTCAGAACTCAGAGGAGGTGGTTCTGGCAGAAATTGCAGGTTGGGTAATCAAATGATTATTTCTGGCATGCTCCTCTCATCTTTTTTTCCCCTAAGTAACCTAAATCTGAATTAGTCATATGACATTTCTATGGGCCAGCCGGTAGTGTGGTGGTAAAGGCAGCTGGATCTGTAACCACAGAGCCAACTTTGTAGTCTGTGTCCTGGCCCTTGTGGCTTGAAAAACACACTGGGTGTCTGTGTGTGCACATCCAAAATCCTGAGAGGAGAATGGAGGAGAAGAAATTGCATTGTGGCCATCCCCCCCAAGGGGTGATATCTCCCTTTCCTATTTGTCTCTCTCCAGCAAGCACATGTGTACTACAGAGAAATAAAAAAAAGTTGGTTATAGAATTTAGGGAGGCCTATCCTATTTTTATTTTCTAACGTTTTGGCAGTCAAACTAGAAAAAGCACACCTTTCTCATGTTTGATTGGGGGTCTGATGTCCATGAGTCTAGCTACATTGCAGTGATTGGAGAAAGGACCTAAAAACTGCAGACGTTGCCTAGGGCCCTGACATTACTGAGAGTCAAAAAGAGTGACCACAGTCATCTAAGCAGGGCTGTCTCTATGTGAGGAAAAATTAGCACCTTCCTGCTTCAGTGACTGGCACTTGGTATTGTCCTTTATTTTCAGTAGAAATTACTCTTAACTGATAAAATAGTTAAAGAATGGTAACTTTTCAGTTTGTTTTCCAATTAACCTCTCCACATTTGTTTTAGGAATTCCTCTGCCTCTAAGAGATAAAGATCCCACTTTAAAAACAACAACAACAAAAACAGTAATTAATCTACTCTTTCTCTTGATTATAGAATATGGCAGAATTTTTATATTTGAGATTACAAAAAGAAACGATTACTTAAGAAGTGGTAGGAAATGTACTATTAATTCATTAACTGAAATTTATGTTCTTAAATTAGTTCTAATCAAAATAAATTGTGGTGTCACAAATTAGAAAAACATTTTCAAAACTAGGGAATAACTTCTTTTTTTTAAAGACTAAACTTATACCTTTCTCTGCAAAGAGAAAATATATTTTTCTGGAGGCTGGATGGCAGTGTAACAGTTAAACTCAATGGTCTGCGCAACTGTCCCATATGGGAAGGGGCCTGGCTAGTCTCTGGAGAGCTCCCTGAATATGCCAGGCGTTTACATGCCTGTGGTTGAAGCCTTGATGGGTCACAGTGTGGAGATGGTATTGGGGTGGTGTTCTCTCTCTCTCTTCCTTACTCTCTATTACTCATGAAAAAGTAATAAACCTAAAAAAAAAAACAAAACATATTTTTCTCATCTTTTAAAACATATTCCATTTATTTTAGTCAGATCATGAAAACTCAGAGGAGGTAGTTCTGGCAGACACAGTAGATTGACTAATCAAATGACTGTGTCAAACCGTCATTTAATTAGTCATTTAAAAATATATTTCATTAGGAAAATTTCACTGTGAAGGAAGGTACATACAATGTAATTTTAAACTCATGTATACATGTATTATCATTTCTAAAATAATATTCTAGGTAGAATAATTTACTTCAATAAATATTTTCTTCACGGTATATTTCTAAGGGTTAATTAACTATAGGAACATTTCCTGATTTAATGAAGCCATAATACAAAGAGAATAAAATATGGACTTAGGTGAATTGTAATCCTTATAAAGAAAATGAAAAACACAAATAATTGTTAGAATTCAGAAAAAAAAAATCAGGGAATGCTTTTTTAAAGGAAATGTCTCAGTGGCCTTCCTAATAAATATGAGTTCACCAGAAGAATCCTCAATAGGATTGCTTTTTAAAAATATTTAGTAGAGGACACATGCCTTGCTGGAGAGAGAAAGAGAGAGAGTGAGTGAGAACAAGAGAAATAGAAAGTGAAAAAGTCCTCTCCCCCCTCCCTCCATGGCATGGCCATATTGAATCCCTTCTCCTTCATTCTCCTCTCAGGATTTTGGACACACATCTACAGGCACCTGGTGTGTTTTTCAAGCTGCTGGGTCTGGGACTTGAACCACACCACTTGGCCATGTGGGATTCAGTTGCCTTAACCACCCCACCAGCTGGTCCAGAGTAAATTTTTTTAATTGCTAGAGGATATGGGCTCTTGCAAGGGAGAGAGAGGGAGAAAGAGAGAGAGAGAGTGAGCCATTCCAATAGTATGGTCATACCTCAGTTCTTTTTCTTCCATTCCTTCTATCTCTCAGGATCCTGGGCATGCACGTGCATGTACCCTGCAAGTTTTTCAAGATGTTGGGGCTGGGGCTGAAAATGAACTGTGGTTGGCCATATGGGACAAAGCTCCCTCTACACTACCTTTAATCACTGTGCTATGGGGCCTAGTCCAGGAAGAATAAATTTTGGAAAGAATTAAAGGATGGTGAAAAGGCATGCCATTTTATATATATATATATATATATCACATACAAAAACACAGCATTTCTTTTTTCAGTATTTCCAAAGCATAGGGTCCCAGTAAGCAGAGTTGGGGGGGGGGGGGAAAAAAAAAAAAAAGCTGA
>NW_006159759.1:3499934-3557593 GCF_000334495.1 Tupaia belangeri chinensis
GGGAGAAAAAAAAAAAACAGCTGAGAGATGGGATGAGTGGACATCACAAAACACAGGATTTGAACTAACTTTGGTAATAACTATATGCCAAATTCAGCAAAGCATATTTTCTAGGGCTGATGAGTGTCTAGGATTGATCTAGGGATTAGAACAGCGCTAAGTGGGTATTAGCAATGATGCTGATGATTGCATATTATAAAATATTACTGAAACTGTGCAACCTATAAAGATGTAACTGATTGACACTCAATTGCAGGCATAGTTACTTAATTGAACCCCCAGTGTTTAATTTCTCATGGATTTTTAAAACCATAGTTCTGCAGGCATTAATTTTTTTTATTTAAAAAGCTTGAGGTGTAAAATTTAAGAAAGATCTTTTAACACAAATTCATATTATTTTTCCAAAGAATATTGACATAATTTTATAGAAAAGTCTATTAGGTTTAACATATGAAGGACCAATTTGGTCTTAGTTTATATTCTATCAAATTCAGTAGAATTTAACTATATTTAGGAGCACTATTTGATTATGACTTGCTTGACAAAATTTTTTTTTGTTCCTTTACTTTATAATACAAATGAAGCTCTGAAGGTAATTATCCTAAATTAAATATAGATGGCACAAAATTTTATTTATTATTTACTTTCCATATCAACAGAGAGCCCAGCTAGACAACATCATTGTGTCCCTTAGCCAGGTAATGAGTGTATAATCACATATACTAGGCAAGTTTTTGAATAAGAAAATCTAAGACAAGCACATGGGAAAAAATAATCATTTTAAAATATTTACTTGTCAATTTATTGGGCATTTTATAAGCTCAATAAAGCTGGGGGAAAATAAAAATTTTGAGATTTCACTGAATTTTTCTTATATTACTCATTTAACTAGTGCTCCGAACTTTTATCATGTGGCTGCTCCTGTGATGCCAACTACAATTCAGTATTTATTTGCTACAGGGTTCTAAAAGAAGCAAACACATGGGGGTCTTCAAAATATTCATGGAAAACATGTATTATGAAAAATCTATGCATGGATTTCTGTTTTGTTTTCATTAGTTTTCTAATTTTCCAGAGGATCCATGTGTTCACTGGAGAGAAAGGAAACTGAAAAATTATTCTTCATGGGGAATGATCCCACCACACAATCCCTTTTCTTCTATTTTTCCTTCCTTTTTGAATTTTGGGCACATATTAACACATGGCTAGCACATTTCTCAAGTCTGAAGTTCTAGGACCCTACCAGCATGGTTGGCCATGCGGGACCCAGATACCTTAACCACGAGGCCATAAGCTGACCCTATGCATGAATTTTAAATTGTTTTTGCACCCAAATAAAGATACACATTAATTCCATTTTTTCATAATTTTTTCGAAATCTCCTCATAAAAATACACTAAAAGCCATATATCATTACATAACTTTGTGGCTAGGGCTACTACACAGTTAAAGTTATAATCAACGTTACCTCATCTAGTGTAAGATCATCTTAGTTAATCCCCCTCCTATCTGCAATTGACCCCCTTCAACCTACTCTCCACCTCCACTGAGCAGATGGGATGATTTAAGTGTATGTGTGCATGTGCATACATGTGTGTATATGTGTCAAATTATGTTACTTCCCTAAAAGTCTGCATTACATGCAACTTAGAATAGTTGTTTTTCACGGCATGTAAGGCACTGTATGATCTGTGTTCTTCTCTTTCTGTGAAGATGTCTTATGTTTCTTTTCTCTTTGCTCACAGTTTTGCAGACTATGGTCCTCCGATCATCTTTATAGGGCATATTTATTTTCTGATTTCTCTGCGTTGGAATTCTCTTTATGAATTTTTTTATAGTTATATACTATTTATCTCATTTTTCAAAAAATGTAAAATATGATCATTCACTATTCAATACTTTATTCTTAAGTCCTTAGATATTTGACAGAAGGCTAGCACTTAATTTTCATTTATAACAGTAGCGAATAATCAGCTAGACTATCTAACACAGAGTGGTATTGTAGATAAGTTAGAATATGGCACAAAAGCGTTAACATAATGGTTTTAAATTTAATTTCAACTTGATCCATGCTTTTGTTTAAAATATGCTTACCATATTAAAAATCAAAAACAATGTGTAAAAAACAAAGGCAATAAAAGTACAACTATATATGGAATTTTTAAGGAAAAATTTTTAGAGTTCCTTCATGAATATTGATATATTTTATTATAAGTAATTACCTTGCTAATTACTGGTGCTTTAGCACTGTGTACAGGGAGCTGGATTCCACATGAATGACTACGATTTAAATCCCAGTCCCTGTGGTTTAAAAATCATACCAGGCACATGTTTGTGTGTGACCAAAATCCTGATGAGATGGAGAAATGGAGGAAAAAGGACTACAGTGCCACCATGCCCCAATGGGATCTTTTTTCTCCCTTTCTGTATTGAACACACACATTCTCAGTAATTAAGAAACAAAAAAAAAAGATCCTACTTAGAAAAATTATAATCATAAATTGGACATTTCAAGCCCAGAGGCTCAGAAATCTTAGTATAAAATCTCCAACTAAGCAAATCTTTCAATCTTTAATGAAAGAATGGAAGTTTCCTAAAAATTTTATAGATAAATGAAACAACAATATTTTACTAACAAAACACCTACAATAATGTTAATGAAAACAGTAGTCAATAAAACTTACAAGAGGCAGGCAGACTGCTCTGAGGAAAATTCAGTATCCTAATACAAATATGACAAAAATATTGAAATAAAGCAAACAATTCAGAAGCAAAAACAGAGAAGAAATTGGTAAAGAGGTAGTAAGTTATTGATGACATAGAAACAATTAAGACAGCAGGTTTCATAAATGAAGGCAGATGAGTCAGGCATGTCAACCCAGGGAACAATATTCTCTGGTCTGGTATGTACAGGATCAGGCAAAAGTCTGAGAGTGAGTAATACCTTCAGAATTAGGAGTCCAAGGCACATTTAATGGAGCACACACTCTTTGAGTCAGCACTTGCGTGACCATAATAGTGAGTGTATTCTTAAATTGTCAGCCTATGCTAAGGCATGGAACCAACCCGAATATCCATGAACAGGTAAATGGACTGCAAAAGTATGACACATATACTCTATGGAATACTATTCAGCCATAAAAAACAAGACCCTGGCATTGTATAGAAAGTGGTGGAATATGGAAGCTTTAATACTGAATGAAGTCAGGCTATGAAAGAAAGCTATTGTATGTCTCCACTTAATATATAAAGACTATCTGCAGTGTATGGTAGAGACTGAAAGATTGGAGGACACGAAAGCATTGAAAAAAATTGTTATGGATACTGGAGACAGTGTGGAAGGAGAGTGGGAGAGGAGAAGAATATAGAGAAGGAAATTAGGGGGGAAAATAGGCAAGACATTTGTGGGACACAGTAATGGTTTATTACCTGTTGATGATAACATGTATAGTATTCTCAACTGGACTGGTCTGAGGTGTATTTCATGCTTGGTAAATTCTCTTTTGAAGCCAAATGATGTATAGCGACCAAATGTATTATAAAAAATAATAAAAATAATTTACAAAAAAGAAATAAAGAAAATCACACCAGGCATGTGTACATGCATACTCAAAATCCCAGGAGGAAAATAGAGGAGAAGAAACTATGCTGTGATCACCTTCCCTGGGGGGTGATTTCTCACTTTCCCTTTCACTGCCTATGTCTGGCAAGCATATGTGCCCTATGGCAAAAACCTTAAAAATAAAAATAACTAAATTAATAAAAAATTAAGAAAACCATTTTACTATTTTGAAAACTGTATATACTCAAAAGTATAGCTTTATCCAAAGAAGAATCATTTTATTTTCAGTAGTATAAATGAAACTTCTTATAATGTAATAAACACCTCATTTGGATTCTTCATATTCCAAAGAACAGAACTCTGAAATAAAACTTACATTTCACCTTAAAATTTTTTTTTCAGCCTGATGATCTCATTTGTCATGCCCCCTGCCCAGCCCTGTTTTATAAACATCTTTTAGGACATATTCTTTTTCATTGCTGTTCTGTAATTTTGTTTTACTGTATTTATAAATAAAGTGTTTTTTTTTTTTTTTTTTTTTTTTTTAATACAGATTTTTGTTATCAGGCATGTGAACGTGCTGGAGAGACGGAAAGAAAAAAATCTCCCTGGGGGGGTGGGGGGTGGCCATGTCACAATTCTTTCTCCTGCATCATCCTCTTAGAATTTTGGGCATGCAGGAACCAGCAGTTAGCGCAATGGCTATGTCACTGGACTCCCATGTAGTTGACCTCATTTTGTGTCCCGGATGCAGTGTCTTAAACTCAAGCCGGGCGCATGTGCATGCGTACCCAAGATCCCGAGAGGAAAAGGGAGGAGAAGGGATTGCGGTGTGGCCGTTCCCCCTGAGGGGGTGATTTCTCACTTTCTGTCTTTCTGTCTTGCTCTGTCTGGAGAGCACACGCACCTATAGCAAAAACTTCCCCCCCAAAAAAGGAATTTGGGGCATGCATACACATGCACATAGTATGAGTTTCAAGTTGCCGGGTCCAGGACTTGAGCCGAGGTTGACTATATGAAAGTCCAGTAACATAATTATTATGCCAAGTGCTGGTCCCTATAAAGGTTAATTTTATTTATTTTTGTTTGTTTGTTTGAGATTTGTGCCTTCCTAATCTGAAAATTGCTTTAATTCTTTCTGGATAACTTCTAGCCATCATTTTAAATAATAAATCTAACCATCCTCTCCTTCCCTCCAACTCCTTTCTAAATTCCTAATTAGATCTTTTAATTCTATTTATGGCTTCTAAAACTATTTTTATATTCTAGTTGTACTTATTTTGATTAACATCTTTAAATTATTTTCAAATTTATGAATTGTATTCCTTGACTGTTAATCTAGTGATCAATCCATCTGTTGATTTTTAAATTTTTGTGATTAACTAGAAGTTTTATTTGATAGTTTTAAAATCTACCTCTTTTCCTTTTTCACGACTATAATTATGTATGTTAAGCATATTATATTTTATATAATTAGTTAATAATAAATATTCATTTCTTGGGAACCTAAACTATTCGCACATTACTTCTGCTGACTTTATGGATACTGCATATTTCCTGGTGCTTCTAAAATATTATTAATTGTAGAGTGTGGACTTGTATCTGATTTATTACTGGTTCACATCAGTAATTGAGGGTACATTCTGCCAGAGAGTATCTATAATCCCAAACCATTTAAATTAATTTAACAGCTTAGACTTTCCTAGAATACACACAATGTAAGAATCAAAGAAACTCAAAGCCATCACAGACTGAGTCCATACCTACAACATTCCAGGGTAGAGGCTTTTGTTTGTTCATTTGTCTTTTCCTGCCTAGAGTCCAGGTTAACAAATTTCTTTCTAGATTGTCTTTCTTATTGGCAACTGAATTCAATTAGTAAATCTTTATTATTATATTCATACCTTTTTCCAGTTTCCTAATTTTATTTTGGATTTGGTTTCAGCTCTCTGCTTTAGGCAGGCCCCAAATAATGTCTTTCTGATTCCTTGGTTCAATATTTTTGTTACTATTAAACATTATTTTAATTCAGCTAAAATAAGTCCTTCCTTATCTTTCATGACTTTTCCCAACTGGTAATTATTTATTTAAAGCATATGTAAAAATTTGCAAAATTCTATTCTTATTTATTTATTTATTTATTTATTTATTTATTTATTTATTTTAGGGATCGTTCTTCTTCATCCTAATTTTAACCCCACAAAGAAAACAACCCTATTTTTTCCATGCTTATATTGCTAACGCTTAGCTCTGAAGCCTACAATAGTGTAAACCTAAAATAGGGTAATTATACAAATATGTTTTGTAAATAGATGAACAAAAATTTTTGTGAATGTACTGTTTTTCAAATGAACATATTTCTTTTGTAATTAAGAAAACTATATTCTATTTTAAAAAACCCAATTTGGGATTTTAATTTTCCTCTTTGTGAGTAAATTTTAAAGAACAAAATATTATGCTTTGTTCCCTAGTAGCCCAAGAATACATCTCCCCGTTTTTGTTCATGAGGCAGGCAGAACTTCAAGCTGTCAAACCCATTCTCTGTGTCTTCTGTTAAAAGCCTTGAGCTACCTGTAATTATTGACAGTACAGATTTTTGTAGTGAAACCTGTGCTACTTCCAATTGAGAATAGTTATCACAAAAGTGTATCATATTATTGTGGAGGTTGAAGGAATAACATTTTTAAAACTCTAAAGTTCAGAATCATAAAGAATCAAGAGATGTTATCATAGTAATACTCAGCATGAACCTATTTGATTATGAAGATATCTTTTAAAGTTTACTGAGGTTTAACAATCCTCACATCATGGTCTGGTTTAATGACAACCACAGCAGTTCAGTGCAGTTCAAAGCTGCCCCAACAAGCAAGTTATACTAATTTGCAAATGTCAGGCATGTCCCTTTGAATTGGTTCATTAACTCACTTTTGGAAAGCAGTGTCAAGAACTAGGACTTACTGGCATTCCTCATTAGCAGATCTCCTGGACAGGGTAAATAGGTTTAGACGGAATTAGATTGATTAGTCTGCCTTAGAATTCATGCAGCACAGCAAGTTCCAACTGTTTTTTCTCCAGTGGATAAGAGTGAAACATTTCCAGCAATCCAGTTTCCTAATGAAAATCAGAAAGTGCCTCAGCCAATCAGCAAACTGAGGGTCCCTAGCTGAGACACCCAAGTAGTTTGGTGTGGTTTCTACTTCTAATTTTTGTTAACAACAGGAACACCTGGTTGAAGAAGGAGAGTAAGTACAGTAGGTTCAACAGAAACACTGAATATTATTGAGAGAGAAAAGCATTAAGAGAAATTTTTGCAATAACAAAACACCAAATTGCTGAATATTGGAGAGGCAAGAGGAGGTACATGTTTTTAGAGTGATGTTTAATCTCCTGTATTCTTACTTGCAATGTCAATATTTTCACTTGACATTAAACTTAAAGCCCTGATTTTGCTATGAAAGGGTAAAAGTTTGGGAATAGGATCAAAATCATAATGAAACAATCCACTGTATGGACAGGACCCACTACCTCCAAGAATACTGAGAACTAGTAAAAGTGTCAGGTGTGCTATGCTTTGTCTCATACTATATGCTTTTTAGATAATTTGAGTAGTATGAATTTAGTATAGATTACTATATGGAATCTTGCTAGTCAGTGATAATTAGTGATATGCAAACTTTTTAACTTCAGTTGAGATACTGACTAGCTGGATGACTTTGGTTAAGGCATGTAAGTTCTTGTCTCCTCATTGTCTAAGGTCTATTTAGTAATGTTGGTGTGATATGACTCTTCTAAAAATTAATGTGGGTAAGATAATAGAAAGTAAAAATTAAAGTTCCTTTGACAGAGCAGGTATTCAGTACTATAGTTCTTCATCACCACCATCAGAATCATTACCACCATCATCACCTCTATTATTCTATAGCAAACTTGCTCTATAAATGCAAGATGTTGGAATAGTTTACTACAAAAATCTCTTAAATTTCTATAAAGTACTTTTCCTTCCAAAAAATGTGCTGCAGTGAGAAAAAGAATTAGATTTTAGAGTAGTACAAATCTGAATTTTATTTTCATTGCTGTTAGAATGTTATTCTACCCTTTACATCCTCACTTCCACATCTATTAAACATAAGTATTCCTTACAAGGTTGTAAATTAAATATAGTAAGTGAAAACCTAGCCTAGTATTATTATGAACACATAATAATATTATATTCAATTATGCCCCCAAACCTTCTGAGCATGTCATTTTATGATATAATGATAGATTCTTATTTTTTAAGGATTAATTTATTATTATGGTTATTGTTATTTTAATTTGCTATAGGGCACATGCGCTCACCAGAGAAAGACAGAGAGAGAGAGAGAGAGAGAGAGAGAGAGAGAGAGAGAAACAAAGAGAAGCTGAGAAAGCAAGCCTCTGGGTCTGAGATTGAAACCAACCATGGTCAGCCATATGGAAGTCCAGCGACTATCAAGTGGCCTGGTGGTTGAGGTGCTAGACTCCCACATGATTAGCCAAGGTTTAAGTCCCAGACCAGGTGGCTTGCTTTCTCACTTTCCCTCCTTCTCTCTGGTCAAATTTAAAAATAATGATAATAATAAATACAATCAATTAAATAATTCTTTAAAAACAAGCAACTTACATAGTATCATTCTGAAAGCCTTTACCATTCTTACAGATGGAAAAACATGCCTGTGTTGTCCTAGGTGCTGCAGGTAGATGATTTAAATTAGATGCAGTCTGGGTATCCCAGAAGAAGTTTTATTGTTTCTTATGTTAGCAGACATTCTTCCTTATATTTATCAACCAGATACATTTTCTCTATTCTAAAATAACTGCTTGCATCATTTGCCTCTTTATGTATTCTACCTATAGCATTCGAATACCAATACTTGAGCGTCATATCATTTCTCACCTTGATGTCTTTATAGAGTCATTTCCTGGGTTTCCATGCTTAGATCTACCTTCTGCAAGTCACGCACTCACACCATTGAAGCTCACTGAGCCTGAAATGGCCCTTTTAAAAGCCTTGCTCACTTTATCATTACCACACTGCTATGTAAAGACCAGTGACAGCCTGTTGTTTTATTTCTTGAATTGTGCTGACACCATTGTTTTCTTTCTGGGACATTGTGTTTGTAGTTCATGACAAGAGGAGATGTGTTTCTTTTTTTACCCTCTCATTTCAAATACATAGCATTTTTGCTGTTTTCCAGTACTGAACTATATTTATAACTCCTCCAGTCAAAGAGGATGCTCTGTGTGTAACCAAAGGAAGTTTGCCTTTTTTGATTCCTGTCTTAAATATGGGTCCCTGTAAACCAATATGTATCATAGTGACTTAAGATTTTTTTTTTTTTAAATGGAACTATTTTGGGAACTGTGATAAATAAAAAGCTAACAGTTCACAAGCGTCTGCTACAGAACTATTTATAAAACCAAGAAAGGACTTACAAAAGGTTACTAGATCGCTACACAAAAATGCAGTCAGGTAAATCTACAAATGATTTATTAAAAAGTGGAAGTTATGATTATTGAGGTGAGTTTTTCATATAGACAGGTGGGCCTGAGCTTGAGCTTCAGATCTGAGATATTTCACATAAGTTGTTTCTACACAAACACAGAAAGCTAATTCCATATTCTGATTCAGGATTCTGGTAGGCTTCAATATTAATGTTTACGATAACACTCAGAAGACTTTTTCCCTTAACATAGTGTCAGAGTTTAGAGCTATTTATTTATAGAAAGATAAAAGCAATACATAAAATCTTTTATAGTGATATAATGATTAAATTATCACATATAACCTAATAGGAATATTCACCCCTAAGTATTATTATGAAAGTGTGTTTGTACGTAAACAGAATACTTATATATTTTGAAATACAATGTCTCAGAAAGCACTTCTATTTTTATAAAACACATACAATTTAATTAATATAATTTAATTAGTGCCAAGTGTTGATTAAAATGCATAATGTTTTAAATATATAGAAGAAAGACTAATTTAGACAGTGGTGGTTATTTAAAGGACACAAGGAGGAAAAAAGGAAAAGCACAAAAATCAAAAAAGATTTGCAAGAGTCCTTCAAAAAGTTTGTGGAAAGCTACAATTAAAGTACAAATTTATTTGGCACAAAAAATTTTTGAAATTCCTAATATGTGTGTCCATGAAATTTTTGTTTTTAACTGCAAGAGACTGTGTACATACCAGAAGAAAGCACTCCCAGAACAGGGCGTAGCCACACTATAATCCCTTTTCTTCATTTCTCCTCTTGATTACATATGCATATATGTTTGTTCTGTTACTCAAGCCACTCCAGACAGGTTGGGCCTTGAACCACATTCAGCCATGTGGGATCTGGCTCCCTGTGCACAGGCCTTACCTGCTACACTGTGGGGCTAGTCCTTTCATAAACTTTTTGAAGACCACTTGTGTACTTTTTTTTCTATACGTACATATGATAAAGTTTAATTTTTAAATTAGTCACAGTAAGAAATTTATAACTATAGCAAAATAAAATAATAATATACTATAATAAAAATGATGAGGATATGGTATTTTTCACTTTCTCTAAAAATATTTTATTGTACAGACCAGTATTCACCCATTTTTATATTGTGGTTGATGGCAGGTAACTGAAACATTGGAAAGCAAAGTCACAGATCAGGAGGGATTACTGTATAAAATTCTAGATATTTATGAAATTACGTACTTCCGTATTACATCTATAATATTATTCTGTACTGTAATTTATTAGATGTGATTATGAAGAGTATTACTATTGCCTGTGAAAATGCATAATAATTATTACAATACCTAATATTTACTGAGCATTGCTAGCACTATGATAAGTATTTTAAAAGCATTTTCTCATATTGTTGGAGAAGTAGTATTCTCCCTTACTGACATAAAAATGAGGTTTAGAGAAGTGGGTACTTTATTCCAGGTTCCACAGATACAAAGTGTCATTGCTAGGACTGAAATATACACACATACACTCAGGTGTGCATACACACACACTATACTGATTTAACTGTATTTATATTGACTTTGCTGGTAGTGTGGTAATTAAGACCCGTGGGTCCCACATGGCCTCCTGTGTGGTTTGACCCCAGACCTGGCAGTTTGATAAACAAGCCAGGTCCATGGGCATACATACTCCAAAATCAGAAAAAGAGGGAGAAATGGAGACAAAGGAACTGTGGTGTTACCATCCCCCATGGGAGGTGTTTTTTCACTTCCTCTACTCCCTCCTCTTGGACTCTCTCCAGCAAGTGCACACATCTAGAAAATTGAAGAAAAAAGGTGTATTCATATTTATATAATCATTTTATTGATATACTATATTCTAGGTGGGGATAACTACCTTGCTATTATGAAATAATGACACAATAAATCAGTTAATTTTATCTTTGTAATACCTATTAATTATCCAACAGATATTAATTATCAAATGAATACTTAGTATATATGGTAGACATTTACAGTTTGCTGAACTATATAAGCCTGAAGTTTGTTGTACTTAAAAACTTTTCAAAAAAACTGCAAAAACAAGTCAGAATTTTAGTCTCTCTGACCACCTGCATTATTCTCCAATAAAACCAAATAGTAGTTGCAAGAATTGCAACAATTTAGTTAAGTCAGAAAAAAAAATTAACATGACTTTTTTAGAATAGCCTTTGTCACCATATCATATTTTCAAACTAGGAATCTATTTAAACACAAGAAGAAAAATAACAGAAAATAAATAAAATAATTCTTAAGGAGCTAGAAATACTATTTCTAAATTACTAAGAATTCAGATGTAAATAGATGACACAGCACTGTCTAGTAGCACTGTTCAAATGGGTACAAATGATTAAAATGTTCAAAATGACTAGCCTCATATGACTAGTGAGTACTTGAAATATGGTTAGCGTTGCTAAACAATTAAATCTTTAATCTCATTTAATTTTAATTCATTTTAATGTAAATATAAGAAGATATGTGTGACTAATGGTCAACACAGGTGCCCAAGGTCAGTTCTGAAATTTAGTGTCTTTTATTCCTCTAAAAGTTGCCAAAATGTGAAGGATATTTTAGGTTATTCAATGACAAAACCCATCAGAAAAAGAATAATTACCTATCCTGTATGCTTTGAAGATGATTTGACTATTCAGAAAACCTTAGAGGATTATAGAATAGCATTTTCATTGAAATATGTAGTTCTTTATGAAATGCAATCCTGTCTATTAACTCCAATGAAGAAAATATTCAGAACAAATTAGAAATTTCTGTTATCCCAAATTTCCTCAGAAAAAAAAAAGCGTCAAAATACAATTTCAAACCAAAAGAGAGAGGTTTGGGAACAATTTATTTCTATAGAGTGAACGTGTGACATTTTAGTTGGGAAAGGGCAGAATTTCTTTTCTCATTCAGATCGGCTTTCACTTCAGTATGAAACAGGAGAGACACACACACCAGGAAGAAGGATAAATCAATACTTTTCATTTCCCCAAGAAAAATGGTTCTGTACAAATAAAGCTGACTCCTCCTTTTGGGATGCACTAGAGAAGCAGGTTTAGGGTTCAACGACATTTAACATTTTGTTTAAGTGAACTGACATTTTGGGTTGAGATGAGTCTGCAAGGTGGTTGTAAAGAAAATTAATTTTTGTTTCTTCTTTTCTGTCCACGTTCATGCATATGAGCAAGATCAGAGAATGAAACCACATAGGTGGAGGGGCAATTGATGCCGAAGTCTCTTCTGTTTTAGGCTTTCTCCTCACCCGATTTAGGACCACCCCACCCCTTTACTCCACTCACAGATCATATTTTCTTTTTACGGTCCTCTAGACTGGAAAGACCAGGACATCCCTGTGGCGTAATCACTTTCATTTATAGCGTGCAAATTTAAAACTGTTTAGACTTGCTTTCAAGATCTGTTTTATAAATCTAACATGTATTGGGCTTCACTCTCTCAATATTAATTTCTTAAATTCATTTCACCACAGAATTTTATAGAGAGTTTCTTCTCTAAATGTTTTAAAATCTCTTTTTTAAAATAAGTCTGTAATTCTGATATGATCACTGGCATAGATGCACAAGTTATATTCCTTGCACAGTAATTTGAATTTTAACTGGTTTACATTGAAAAATAAGTATGTATATTTAACAGCCTAAAATTGTTTTTTCTTGTAGTCACATGAACATGGTATAGTATTTGTTTCGTTTGAATTAGAGCAACACTTCCTTTAATGTAATTGACATAGTACAGATAAATTTCTAAGACTATGTGCAATTTATCATAGACTCCATAATGTATAATGAGATATATATGAATAATGAGAAAAGAATGATTAAAATGATATTTAATTTGGGAAAAATACAAGTAAGTAAAAAATAACAGTTCTCTTAGATTAAAAAAAAAGTTCACATTTGTTATCTTTCTACAGGCCCTTCATAGCAAAATTTCTATGTAAGTTGACAAATCAGTGAATCATTATTTGTCATTACAAAGCTAAAAATTACACTGTATTTAAATAGGTCTCCATCACATACACCAAAGTCAATTATAAAAGGTAGGGAGTGTTTACAATCATCCCTTCTAGAACTAAACTACCAGAGCTTGAAATGTGACAGCTGCTTAGCTTTGAGACCTTGAAGGAGATACTTAGGTCGTCTGTACAGTTTCCTGAGTAAATAGACTAATAACAGGACCTACATCTTGGAACTGATGTGAGAACTACGTATGCTTTCGTGTATGAACCTTACAGAACTGGCTCTACTTGATAAATAATATGTTTTATGACAGTTTTCAAGTGTGACTACATAGTCTGTGATACACCTATGTTCAATGAAGTCTCCTACGCCTCCATCTGTGTGTGGGCTGATTAGTGACGTGCTTCTAACAAGTACTATTTGGTAACAATGGTTGGGTGTGGCTTTCAAAAGTAGGTCATAAAGACACAGCGACACATTTTTGCTTTGTTTTGTTTTGTTTTGTTTTCCTCTTGAACTACTCACTAGAAAAGGCAGCCTCTGCACCACAAGGATACCCAATCAAACCTAAGGAAGGGCCCACCTGGCAAAGGGCTGAGGGTTCCTGACAACAGTCAGACAGGACCTAACTCCCCTGCAGACAGTGCCTGAGTCATCTTAGAAGTGATTCTTTCAGCTCCAGTCAAGTCTATCACTGCATCCACATCCAACACCCTAACTTCATGAGAGATCCTTTATCACGTATTGCTCAAAGATTCTCAACATTCAGAAAATGTGAGATAATAAATATATATTGTTTTTGGCTAAGAGTTTTGGAGTAATTTGTTACACAATAAATTTGTAAATGTGGTAACTACTACAAGTGTTAGTTTTTATGATTCAGGAGTCTATATTGTATTGTGAAATAATATTCTAAAAATGAATAATGTTTGCTAAGGATATTTTTCCATCCATAAACAAATTGTTTCAGACATTTTATGACAACTGAAAAGTAGAATTAATAGTCGTTATGATGAAAATATTAATATATTACAGATTAAAATATATCATTTTATTTGCCATATGTGCCTTCAACCAAAATAAATATATAAAACGAATAAAAAACGCACTTTCCATGAAAATTTTACATTATTTTAGCAAGTATTTACTTGCTTCCAGTTTAGAATTTTTAAGTCTGATACAATTAATCTTTTTATATCCCTAGGCACAAATTAACTTTGTTGTAGTATAAGATTACTTTTGTTACACAACACTTAAGTCAGTTCAGAAATGGATAATATATAACTAAGTAACTCAGCTGGTTTGTACATTCATTCATGCAACTAGGAAATATTTATCATGTTGCAAACACGGTCCTATACTCTGAAGATGTAATGATGAGGAAGACAGACATAAACCCTTCCCTCATGGAACTTACCAACCAGAAGAATATGTTTGTAATAGCTCTGATTATCTTCTTAAGTACTCATGTACAGCATGGCCATTATGATGAATATGCAAATGCCCTCTGTGCAAAATCCCCATCTCATAGTTGTGACTATCACATTGGATAGAGCAGAGCACTCTGATGATATTGTTATTATGTTTCAGAGTGGATTTAAAATTAGTATTTCTTCTTACATACATGAAGGACAGTTGATAAGCATAATATTAGAAATGCTGGGAGAGACTCCTCATCCCAAATTCTTATTGCATTTACACTTCATAAAATTATATTAAGAAAAAACACCTTGTGTTCTAAAAATGAAGTTACTTTTTTGATAGATCTGGTAAGAGATCCTATGCAGACATATTTACATTCTAAATAGACGACTGTCCTCTGATATATTCAGAGTGCTAATCATGATGGAAGGAGGAAGAGGACAAAAAAACAAGAAAATTATTCCTTAAGGTTGAGAGACCGGTCTTCTCTGATAATTCATGGGGTAAGAAGATAAGAAGATACTGAAAGAACTTATTTGACTTGGAATTTTTTAGAATCGTAGCATGATGGGTGAGATATTATACTTACTTAAACTGTAGACTATATAGATTAATTTGGAGGGATTTTTTAAAAAAAACACACACCCAAGTTGGTTAACTACTGTAAGTATCCACTCTATTACATTTATAAAATTATATACATACATGTATTACCAAATATTTCAAAGCAAAAGATATAAACTTAGGACAGTCCATTTGAGGCCTGAAAAAGGAGTGGAATTGAGTGCAGAATACTGAAGGAGAGGACTGGCAAGTACGGAAAGAGACTGAGAGGCCAGCAGGTAGAATAGAGGTTGGAGGGCTGGACTCCCACATGGCCAACCACGGTTTGAGTCCTGGATCTGGCGGCTTGCTTTCTCACTTTCCCTCTCTCTGCCTCTCCCTTTCTCTCTCTTATGAGCACTCATGCTCTATAGCAAATAGAAGAATAACAATAATGATAAATCAAAATTAAAGAAGTAATTCTAAAAAAAGAAAGATATTGAGAAGGTCACTCAAAACAACCTTAACAAATTTTATGTAATGTTGGTTCATAACAATGAAATATTCATCAAGTCTACATTTTTTTTGCATATTTTACTAAGTAAAGGGCTTGATGTTTTAGGAAAAAAAGTATAACCACTACAGAGTACATCAAATAAAGTCATCTACAAACATCAAATTGTATAGTTTGTACTTAATTATTTAATTCTCAAGGGGTTGTTCTGTTTGAAGAGATACAATGATGATGAAAATGTATCTTCCCATGGGAGAAAGTTTATATATATAAACTTAGTTGTATATCTATAATTGTCAGATATATCCATAGCTGTATATCTGATATATTTGTAATTATTCCATTGTATATTTAAATTTCAAGTAGTGTACTCATCTAATTAGATCAAAATAAAGTATAT
Organism: Tupaia belangeri chinensis; assembly: GCF_000334495.1. Taxonomy (NCBI): domain Eukaryota; kingdom Metazoa; phylum Chordata; class Mammalia; order Scandentia; family Tupaiidae; genus Tupaia; species Tupaia belangeri. The sequence goes on from NW_006159759.1 coordinate 3,515,859, forward strand.
ACAATGGAAATTTTGTAAATACCTTTGTTAATGTGAGAAAACCCACGGGAAAATAGGGAGACCCTTAGTTTTATTTTTGTTTTGTTTTGTTTTGTTTTAAAGAGAATTTATTTGCTATAGGGTATGTGCACTCCGCAGAGACACAGAAAGCAAGAAATCACCCCCCAGTGGATATGGCCATGCTGTAATCCTTTCTCTTCCATTTTCCTCTCAGGACTTTGGGCATGCATGCACACGCGCCCAGGATGAGTTTTAAACTGCTGGGTTCAGAATTTGAACCACACCCAACTACCTGGCAGTCCAGTGACATAGCCATCATGCCATCTGCTGGTCCTGTGACCCTGACTCTTAATATGAGTAAGGACAAAACGTGTTTGAAAAAAATTTCCATGTCACCACATACATAGGATACATTCTCTCCTGTTTGCAAATATGTACACCTTTAGAAGACAAAATGTGATCTATAAGCGGTTTACTGTTGAATTCTAAGTGACAAACAGATCAATTCTTTTGAATATAGCATTTTTTTAAATAATTATTTATTTAATTGTGTTCATTTACTGTTGTTATTATTACTTTTATTTTAACTTGAAACATGGCGCATGGGCCTTATAGTAAATTATCAGAGAGAGAAAGAGAGAGGGGAAGTGAGAAATCAAACCTCCAGGTCTGGGACTCAAACTGCAGTCAGCTATGTGGGAGTCCAGTGCCTTACCCACCATACCACCTGCTGGCTCCAAGTATACTACTTTCTAAACAATTTTTTTGTATAATTAATTTGGTTTTCTTCCTCAAAATTAAAAATGAAAAGTAGGCATCAGGCAATATTTCAGGTTTACATGATTGAAAATATTACTTATAGTGATAAATCATAGCATAAATATCACATAGGAGATTATTATTAGTTATACTATTTTAAAAACAGAAAATAAATAAATAAATAAAAGGGAAAGCCTGGCTGGACAAAGAGTGCTTACTGAGTCTCTGGCAGAGATGAAATGACACTACGGCACCGGGCGGTCCTCTGGTGCCCAACATCGTGGCGCTTCGGCACTTCGACAGGATGATTAACTTTGACAGGTTAAATTAACACAAACATAAAACAGAGGAAATCTATCCTTGCTTGTCTCTCTGCCAGGAAATACAAGCCTGTAATTGCTGTGATCCAGCTCTTCAGCATAAAACCGGCCGAACGCTTACATCAAGAGATTGATTTTGCAGAGCAAGACTCTACTCTGATTTTTAGGGTCATTGGAGAATAGCGTCCTTTTCACAACGGAGCTTTCTCTTACATTCTATTCAGGTTAAATGTAGGTACAAGTAAATGCCATGGCCTATCTAAACACACGCCTTAAAAGGAATAAGACAATCATTAGGCCAATGCTGTAAAAAGATTTCGACAGCTACACCCAAAGTCTATTTTATCTTTATTTATTTATTTTTTTAAAGACTGGATTCCTATATTGCCATCCTCTGTCCACAGCCTCACAAATCACTGTGATTATAGATGCATACCACTACACGTGGCCTCTAGGCTGGAGGAAGAAATGATTAAGATAGGATTTCAGCAATGCATGCCACCACTGCGGGGTCCATACATAACATTATTTGTAACTACATGTGAGTACATCTAAACACATATGTGTTCAAAAATATATTTAATGTGTGTTGGCCCATCCCTTCCACGCTGATCATGCACATGACAAGACCAAATATTTTGGTTTTCCCAGTAAAGATAGTATAAATTTTCTCTTCTTTACATAAAATGCAAGAAATAAACACCTGTCACAGCCCTTATTTCCAAGAGAAACAATACAAGAAGTAAAATGATAGTCCTATTTCAGGATGATATCAATGCTGCTTTAACAATTTTCATTACATTAACAATTTTAATAATTATTACTTCATTAATTTACTTTAAGAAGTTTTAATAATATTAAAATAGTGATTAAACTGAATTTAATCTTTGCAAAGGATGAAATATTTTGGCAGATGTTGATCTGATTGTTTCTGCCTTCATTTTTCTAGATTCTCCAGCTCTTTATTTTCTAGGCCCAAACACTGGCTTCAGGGCACCTTTCTTTAACTCTAATAACTTCTCTTCATTCTGGGCCTACTATTCTGTCCTAAACACATTATATACATTATGCCTTTTAATCCCGTAATAACTCCTAGTTGACAAAACTGCAGCTCAGAGAGATTAATTTTCCTAAACCAAATAGCTAGAAAATAGCAGGGTGAGTACTTAAACCGGGAATTGCCAGAAATCTTAGTTAAATGAAAAATGTATCTTGTATGGCTACCCATGCCCTTGGTTCAGCTTGCACCCAAATTGGCCCTGGCACTTTAACACTGGCTTCAGGGCACCTTTCTTTAACTCTAATAACTTCTCTTCATTCTGGGCCTACTATTCTGTCCTAAACACATTATATACATTATGCCTTTTAATCCCGTAATAACTCCTAGTTGACAAAACTGCAGCTCAGAGAGATTAATTTTCCTAAACCAAATAGCTAGAAAATAGCAGGGTGAGTACTTAAACCGGGAATTGCCAGAAATCTTAGTTAAATGAAAAATGTATCTTGTATGGCTACCCATGCCCTTGGTTCAGCTTGCACCCAAATAGGACCTGGCACTTTATGTAGTGTGGTGTGTGTGTGTGTGTGTGTGTGTGTGTGTGTGTGTCTGAGAGAGAAAGAAAGATAGAAAAGAGAGAGGTTGGCATAAATGATACACAAATGATATACGAATACAAGGCTAACACTGACTATCTGGAACTCACAACTGAATCCATATACTTTAATGTACTAGCACATTAAAATGTTAAACAAATGGAATCCAGTGAATGGATACGAATACATTTATTAATGTTTTTCATTGATTTTATGGGCAACTGATAGTGGTTTTAGGCCCTTTCATCAAAAAAGAAGATGGAGCCTATTTAAATGTTTTAATTGTTGGGGTTGGAAATAGATTTGCTTTTACCAGATCAATATTGCTTTGACCAAGTATCAATTAAACTGACAAGACTCCTACTATTGAAAGAAGGAAGGGGTTTAATTAAATTCCATTCTTTAGCTTTCATAATGAGGGAGAAAGATCAGTGGTTTGTTATATTTTTAAACTGCACATAGCTTGTAACTTAGAAACCAAAAAGACAAGTATTTTGAAAGACTGAATTTTGCATTAAGAGTATGAACTGAATAAAAAAAGAGGAAGATATTGTCTTTTTCTTATTCTATGAAACTCTAAAAATACTTCCAATATTAACTTTCTTTGATTTAAAGATAATAAACTCTAGTGATTATTTATTTCATTATTAGAATTAACAATAGTTAGACATTAGGATTACCTATGAACAACTTTAGCTTTGGGAACTTTGAATCTCTACCAACTCTCTAGAAGACTATTTCTTTTCTTCATTCAGTTGGTTTTTTATTATCAGTGTCATTCCCCTCTGTTCTTTTTTTGGAGAGGTTTTTGCTACAGGGCACATGCGCTTGCCAGAAAGACATAGAGACAGAAAGCAAGAAATCACCCCCCCCAGGAGGGATGGCCACACCACAATCTCTTCTTTCCTCCCTTCTCTTAGGATCTTGGGCACACACGCACACGTGCCCGGCATGAATATAAGCCACCGGGTTTGGGATTAGAACTGTAGTCAACTACATGGGAGTCCAGCAACATAGCCATTACACTAACTGCTGATCCCTCTGTTCTTTATACAGTTACAACTGAGAGGTTCTAGAATTCAGGTTTCATCCCTACTCCTCAGCCTCTTTAATAAGTTTTCTCATATTTTTCACTGTTTAACAGAAGGCAATTTAATCTTCCTTAGTATGAAATATAACACTCTTTTTTAAAACAAAAGAAATATTTATCTAATTTTATTTGTTATTATTTTTCTATTTGACTAGAGAGAGACACACAGAAAGAGAAGGGAAAAGCGAGAAAGCAAGCTGCCAGGTTTGGAACTCGAACCACAGTCAGTCATGTGGGAGTCCAGTGCCTTAACTACCACACCAAACTAAACTGTTTGGAATTCCATGAGAACACTGTGTGGCTATATTTTGTTGTTATTTCTGATCATCTGTACTCCTCTGTCTGCTTAAAATGTCTGCTCTTAGCACCTTGCTTTCATCAATTAACAGTTTAAGTGACAGGGCCATGCAGGCAACACAAGCTGGTAAGGATGCTGCCTCCCATTCTAAGGCAAGGCCTGGACTGGGAAGAAACTGAGGCAAGGCCCAGTTTACTAACTTTCCCTGGTGTCCTTGAACTGGCTGGTATTCAATTTCTCTGCCGTGAGTTTTACTGTTATTACCGTACCCTGCAAGGGTACAACATCACCCCCAAACATTGCAATAAAGCCAATTAGTGATCTTGTAGGAATGTGGTTCCCTATGACTGACACTAGGATCAGGAAGGTTAAGACTCCCCCACCTGTCTGTTTTTAAGCCAAAATTAACATATAGATTAAGTTAGTATAAACCAAATTAGCATTAGAAGCATATGTAGACTAAGTTAGTTTAAGAAAAAGCCTGGATGGGACAACAGAATAAACAAAGCTGAGGGCTCCACAGAAAGATTAATCCTTTTAGCTGGGAGCTCTTATCTAAAGCAACAGGTAGCTTTCAACTACAAAGAGTTTCTCATCTATGTGCTGTTGACCATGAAGAACTGCTAATAAAACATCCAGTGTTGTCTCCTGAGCTACAAGATCATCTTCCTTTCCCATATAAGATCATAGACTCACTCTCTATTGTTGTAATGTATAGATAGTCCATATATTAACTGTGTCTTTACTTAGCAAGACAAGATTTCTACCTAGGTCTTTGCAACTAGCAACCTTATCGCCCTGGCCTGGGACTGAAGCTATCAAACATCCTGCAAGTCCCCTCTTCAGAAGACCCTGTCCGGTAATCAAGACTGAAGAAGAAAATGCACCAGACAAATAGACTCCTTTGTTCTGAGAACTGTGTTTGGCTTCACCTGTTCAAACAAGACAGACGTCATGTTTTATGATCATTGTTCTTGTGCTTTGAATTCTGTTTCATAGAGTAAATCTTTTATTTCCCCCTAACCCCTCCTACTCCTGTAAGATCCCTCAATAAATACGTGTGTTTAGTAGCCGCCAGCGCGGCAGCCTGGAGCTGGCTCTGGCTGTGGCCGGCTGAGAACATGCTAAGGAGCAAAGAGGTCACAGTCTAATTTTGTGTTTCTGAACACCCGTGTCGCCTTCCTGTGTACAAGCCACCCTCCACTGCCGAGGCCGGACCCCGGCTTTTAAGTATCATCTCTTCTACGAACTTAACTATTATACTTCCTCTACTTCCATTTTCCTTTGGCAAACTTAGTAACTTGTGTTCCATTCCCATGTATTGTACATTATATCACAAAGCACATTATGCTACATCACTATGACCTGTTTATGCATTTGTTTCTGCCAGTGGAACTCATATTAAGTGCTGCACAATATTTAACAGTAACCTCAAATGAATCTTTCTATACCTTTTGCCACACTAGGAACTTGGTATAATATATAGTAGTGGCTCAATAGTTGCTTACTGAATGAATGAGATTTTACTATTATTTTAAATAATAAGGTAGTAAACATCCAGTTAAGGTAGTAAACTGTAGCATGTAAGAAAAAAAGCAAAGAATCACTATCTTACTAACAGATTTTCTCTTTGCTTCCAAAATGTAAATATTTGAATTCAAATACAAGGTGGGTGGAATGGAGCATGATAACAAAGTTCCACTTGCTGAAAATTCCATCCCAAAGTCAAGTTGCAATTTATTTTTAATATTAGGAAGTGAAAGCTCTTCAAGCAAGACACCAAATATTTCAACCTTCATTCTGCAAGCTGCAACACCTCTGATCGTTTTGCCTCGAGCTTCAATCATGCCAATTTTCTGATGTGTTGTCTTTCCTGGCTTTATTGTCTTTAGGCTGCATTATGGACCAAGCCAAGTAATTAGAGCACCAAATAATAGAGCCACAGTTCCAAATTAACTTTCAATATTATCGTCCTATGGCCAGTGGCAAAAACAGTGATAACAATGATAAATCTATATTCCTCCTTGCTAAACACCTAATAAAATAAATGATTCAGTAAAAATCATATTTGGACTCAGTTCCACAATAGGAACCATTTTTTCCTGTTTTTTATAGATCTGCATGAAAGAAAAATATTTCTCCAATATTACTTGTGTTCCTATTTCTCTGTATACAATGCTCTTTCAGATACTTCTTGAATTATTATTTTTTTGTTTGTTTTCAATTCTTTTGAAACTGCCAAAATCAGTGCATTTTAATTCACTGAGAACATTTTAAGTTTTTTTTGGTACTTTGTAGATTTTTATTATTATTATTATCTTCATTAAGCATTCTTTTATGGGTGAAGTGAAATCCAACCATTCACAGCAAACAATGATTTCAGAATGTACATATCGATTTTTCTCTTGCAAAAAAGAATCTTATTATTGTTATTATTAACGGTGTACTTAAAAATTATACATCTTCCAGAGCTCTGCTTTCTGCTTGGGCAAGTCCTGTCTCTGTACCCTGACTCTCATGTTTTCACCCAAAGTTTTCCCCTGCCCTTCCCTGGGAACCAATATCACCTGTAAGGGGACAGGGCCAGCTATACGCCCTAGATGCTTGACATGGACAGGCCTCCTTGGGTCCAGAGGCCAAGGAGCCAGAGGTTCCTGGAGACAGAAATCTGGGTCTGACAACTGGGTAGTAGTATGCCATTGGTGAGAACATTCTGTTGTTTATATATATATATAAATATATATATATATATATATTTATATATTTATATATAAGTTCACCTGAAAGAAAGAGACAGAAAGTGAGAAATCACCCCCTGGGAGGTTGACCATACCACAGTCCCTTCTCCTCCATTCTCCTCTCAGGATTTTGGACACACACGCACACAGGTCAGTCTATGTTTCAAGCCACTGGGTTAGGCTCAAACTACAGTTGGCCATGGGAGAGTTCAGTACATAACCGCTATGCCATCTGCTGGTCCTGAGAACATTCTAAGTTTTAGTATGTACCTTAATTCAATTAAGTTCATTGAAACATTTATCCAGGAGCTTTTGCTTCCTTTGTCTATTTTAGTATCTAATGTTAACCATTACAGTAAGTGTCTAAGAATTATCATCACTCCTGGCATTCTACATAAACATAAAATTCACTGATAATAAGTTTTTTGGCTAGTAATATTACCTACTCTGTCATGTTAAAATTTAACATTGGCATCAGACAAGTGTGCACTTGTGAAATATAATGGTCTAAGGCTGATCCTCATGGGAAGGTCCCAGGTTTGCATAAGGAGACTTCCCTGAGTATGCCAGACACACATGTGCCCAAGATTTGGTTCTGACAGAAGCTGGGGGTACATTTCAGTAGCAAGACCCTGCTGGATGTATTGCCTCTCTGCCTATCTCTCTCTCTCTCTCTTCTTTTTTTTTTAAAAGATTTTTACTATAGGGTACATATGCTTGATGGAGAGGCAGAGAGAAAGACAAAAAGCAAAATGACCCCACAGAGGGTATGGCCACACTGCAGTCCCTTCTCCTCCATTCTCCTCTCGAGATTTTAGACATGTATGCATACGTGCCTGGTGTTAGTTTAAAGCTGCCAGGCTCGGTTCTTGAACTATGATCAGCCATTTGGGAGTCAGCGACATAACCGCTACGCCATCTGGTGGGATGTTTCTCTCTTTCTCAATCTCTCTCTGTGTTTCTCTTATTTATAGAAGAAATAAACAGATACATTTTTAAACATTTTAAAAGTTTTAAAAATAATTATGATAAATTAATATGTATTTTCTAGGAAAAGAAACAGGACTGATAAATCTTATCTTGTATGTAAACCTATGAAAGTTGTTTTTGGAGAGTAAGTTATGTTTATCCACACACAATACTTTCTTATGAGGTAGTTTATAGAAGTCAGAAACATAATGGTGAGAGAGGATTTCTAACAGATCTAGCTTTATGTATAAATTTCTTGAAAATTTCTATGCTAGTGCACACATTCTAAAGGTAGATTTTCCCAGACTATATGGCATCACTGAATAGAATTTATCATTCTCAAACTATATTACTGTGAAGTGGGCCAAACGTTTTTTTCCTTTATCTCTGCTTTTTTGCATTTAGAATTCTTTCTGCCTAGTTTATATATACATTTTTTTTCTTTTTTTAAGTTTTTGCTATAGGGCTCAGGCACTCACTGGAGTTAGACAGAGACAGAAGCAAAAGTAAGAAATCAGCCACAAGGGAGGATGGCCACGCTGCGATCCGTTCTCTTCCATTTTCTTCCTGGGATTTTGGGCATGCAAGCACACAGGATTTCCAAGCTGCCAGGTCTAGGACTTGAATTGTGATTGGCCATGTGGGAGTCCATCACCTTAACTATCACATCACCTTCCAGCCCCCACCCGGTGAATTCTTACTAACAATCCCCAAAACAAGATCTCATAAAATTATTCACTCAATAATAGTCAAACATGTCTAGCTCCATGTTTTCTGCTTGTTCATATACAATAGATGGTTCTATCTTAAAATTACATTTAGTGGGGCCAACAGTTGATGTAGTGGCTAAAGCACTGGACTTCCACATGGATGACAGTATTTAGAGTCCTGGACCTGGCTTGCTTGCTTTCTTACTTCCCCTCTCTCTCTTTCTTTCTCTCTCTTTTTCTGGTGAGCATGAGTGCCCTATAGCAAAATATAAAAATAATAATAAATAAAATAAAATGATCCTTTAAAAATTACATTTAGTTATTTCTAATAAAATGAGAAGATATTTAAATGTAAAACAAAGTATTTAAAAGTTAAACAATAGTCAAATTTTGCATATGAATTATCAAGCCTTTAAATTGCAAGATAAGGGACTGAAGAAGATCTAATTAAATAGCATTTTCTTGCATGAAATTTAAAATAGCCATTGTTCTTGTCCATAGTCGCAGAAATAGGTATCCTTTGAGCAAGAATTATGGCATTTTGAAATTGTAAGTTGTAGGATGTGCTTATTTTTATTCAAATACACAACTGACATTTTTGCCTTATAATTTCTGTATTCTCAATGAAAAGGAGCCATTTAAATATAACAGTAAAATATAAGCAGAACTATAAACAGAATATCAAATAAGGTATAAATATCTTTGATTAACTGATATAGTTGATTCTATTAACCTGAAATATGTCCAGGATTATTTCTGTGGTAACAAACAAGAGTAGTATTTGACAACTTGTACTTTTCCTAATTCAGTAGAATCATTTCTCTTTTCTCCTAGAGCAAGATCTTTGAACTATTCATTGTACAATTTCCCTCAGGTGTCCACTATATGAAGCCTGCATGTCAGAAGCACAATCAGTTTTCTGGAAAAATTCATCATGTTAAACTATTTTTTCATAACATTTTGATTTGTATCATATGCAATATATTTATACAAATACTGTACCAAATTTTACATATAGCAATGTAAGATTCCTAAATTTTGTTTTTACATGTAAGATTTAAAGACAATAAAGTTCAATTGGAATGAACAGGCTTTGGTTATTAGACTTCATGGAATATTTTAAAAAGATAATTCTCTGTTTACCATTCTAAAAGTAAGAAATTAAGAAACAGGATAATGTTGGAAATGGTGCTTATTGGTTTTGGATCACACAGAAAAGCTTTACATACAAAATATAACAGAAAATAAATAAAACCCACATGATACAATTTCCTACCCCCCCAAAAAAAAATACCTCCTAAATCATTAACTTATATTTCAAAAACCTTCTTAAATTGATAAGACTTTTCACTGATTTGGTGAATTATATTTAAGAATTGCATGGCTAATATATCTTATGTAATAAAACCCATGGCATCCAATAAAACTCCTTTGGAAGTCAGGAAAGGAAAACAAGTTATAATATGTGCATCTATCTATTCTTCCTTCCTTCACATACTCATCTTTTTTTTTTTTTTTAAGAGAGATTTCTTTTCCTATAGTGTGTGTGCACTTGTCAGAGACAGAGATACAGAAAGCAAGAAATCACTCCCCTGGGGGAATGGTCCTGTGGCAATCCCTTCTCTTTGATTCTCCTCTTGGGACTTGAGCACACATGCACAGGTGCCCAGTGTGTTTTAAGCCACCAGCCCAGGACTCAAAACATGATTGCCTACGTGGGAGTCCAGCATTACGCCACCTGCTGATCCCCATATATTCATCTTGCTGATCAAAACCACAATGAGATACCACCTAAGCCCATTATGAAAGGCAAAGTTTAATAAAAACAAAAACCAATAAGTGCTGGAGGGGATGTGGTGAAAGGGGAACACTCCTACATTGTTGGTAGGAATATAAACTTGTCCAACCACTGTGGTGAATAATATGGAGGTTCCTTAAAGATCTACAAATAAAACTACCATATGATCTAGCAATTCCACTCCTGGGTATCTACCCAAAGGACAGGCTGACTGCTCAGTTTGAGTCTCAGACTGGATGCTTGAAAAACACACTGGACGCATGTGTGTGCATGCCCAAAATCCTGAAAAGAGGAGAGAAGGAGAAGGAATTGCAGTGTGGACATTCCCCATGGAAAGTGCTTTCTCACCTTCCCTCTCTCTCTTTTTATCTGCATCTGTATCTGTGAGTGTACATGACCTCTGAAAATTTCCTTTTTTTTGTAAATTTGGAAAAATAATTAAATTTAACAGTTTTTCTTTCCTTTTTCATTAAGAGGAGCCCTGAAAATACAAATGGGAAAAACATGGTGGTCTTCTAACACTTTTCAAAAAGTTGATATTAAAAAAAAAAAAAGTTTATATAAACTTCACTTGATATTTCACTTACGGTACTGTCAATTCATATGTATGTACAAGAAATGAAGAACCTACAAAAGAAGGAAGAAGAAAAGAAATAAAAAAGAAGGCTATGATAAATAAAAACTCTTTTGGGGAGAGAGTCCAGAAGACAAGGAAGTTAATTATGTCAAAATTCTTGAAGAAGCTTTTAGAGTAGGCTCAATTTAAGCTGTGCCTTGATTAAGAGGTAGAAAGTTAGAAAAAAAGAGAAGTGTTTCTGTAAGATGATTAATCAATAATAAAATAATCACCATAATTATTATGAAATTTGATTATCATAATACTGAAAAGCATAAAACAAAGTTATTCTCAACTTTACTCCAAGTATTATATTGAGTTACATACAGACCATGTTATTAATTGATTATGAAATCCTTGTGAGCAGGTTTTATTTTATTCCTATTTTAAAAAGCAGGAAACAGTCTTGGAGCTTAAGTCTCTTTCTTAAGGTCATAGAGTAAAGAGCTGTTAGAGGTGAGGCCAGTGGGTTGCATAGTGGTTAGGGCACTGGCCTCACACATGGTTGACCACAGTTGAGTCCCTGACCTGTTTGCTTGAAACTCACTCCTGGCATCAGGCTCATGTGTGCATCCCTAAAATGCCAAGAGGAGAATGAAAGAGAAGGGATTGTGCCATGGATATCCCCACTGGGGGGCAATTTCTCACTTTTTATCTGTTAGAGGCAAAAGTTATATCTCAATGCTCTATCTTCAAATGCCATACTTCATTTTTTGCTTAAAAAATTTAAGAAGAAATCTCAGGTATTATATTACATAGTTACCACATTAGAACTAAATCTTGGGCTAGCCCAATGGCCTAAGGGTAAAAAAAATTAGATCCCATGTTCCTGAATACAGTTTGAATCCTGCCCCAGGGGATTGAAAACACACTGATGCCTGTGAAGGTGTGCTCAGGATCCCAACACAATGGAGAAATGGAGGAGAAGAGATTGTAATATAGATGCACCCCATGGGGGGGTGCTTTTCCTCTCTTTCACTATTTGTCTCTCTCTAGCAAGTGTATGCACTTTTAAGAAATTATAAAAAGAAAAGAAAGAAGTCTCAATTTGTAAAAAATCAAATGAAGAGCTTTCAAGACATGAGGAATATCCAAATTCTTTGAAGGATGAAATATTCTAATACCTAATGGAGGAGTGCTGAATATCAACTTTCTCAAGATTTAGCTTAGGAAGACCTATATCGTATCAGAATTTATAGAGATTTAGAGTTTAGAGTCCTGACTCAATTAGACTGAAATTTCTGCCATAAACGTGTCACTATAAAATTATATGCTTTGGGAAGATCACTTTAGGTGCAGCACAGAATAATATACAATTCAAATATACCGACCACCTCATCTACACCTCAAAGCTTGAAGACTTGGATGGCCTATGATCATATTTCTATTGTGATATATTGGATGCGACTGTAAGTTCTTGTTTACATGTAGATAAATGAGTCACATTAAAAATAAAACTGCTAATATGTGTGTTTCATATACAATAGTTTCAATTATAAACCTTTTAAGGAATCAATGTTTCACTACATTAAACCCAATAAACAGAGGCTATTAAATGGGTATTCCTATTTTGTTGCCATTGTAAAGATTGCATCTATTAAACATTATATATTTTAATAAGAAATTGCAATTGCATATTTTGAATTAACTCTAAGAGTCAATTCAATTTTCTTATTAGTTACTATTTTACCCAATGCTTATGGTACATATGATATGTAACATTCCATAAGTTCATTGTATGCATTACTAGTTAGCTTCTAAATGTAATTATGACAGATATTTTGAAAGGTTCCTTATTTAATTCTATCAATGGAGCAAGAGACAGGGAGAGACATGGGTACCCCAACAGGGTCTTCATGCTACAATCCATCCCCAGCATCAGCTAGTGTGTACATGTACATGATTCATGTAGACAGAGGATTCTGAATGAGAACTTAGAACATTCACATGTGGGTCCAGTTGTGTTACTATCACAACACTATTTGGTCCTACAGATATTTTAATATGCACTTATTTGATGACTATATTTTTCTCTGGTTAAACATAATGGTACAGCAGACTTAAGATAAATAGAAACTTTGGGAACCATCAGTTAGCGTAATGGCTATGTCGCTGGACTCTCACGTAGTCGACCGCGGTTCGCGTCCCGGACCCAGTGGCTTAAAACTCACGCCGGGCGCGTGTGCGTGCGTGCCCAGGATCCCGAGAGGAGAATGGAGAAGAAGGGATTGCGGCGTGACCATTCCCCCTGGGGGGTGATTTCTCACTTTCTGTCTCTATGTCTCTCTCTGTCTGTCTGGCGAGCGCACACGCCCTATCGCAAAAAAAAAAAAAAAAAAACCTCTCCAAAAAAAAAGAGAAAAAAGTAGAAGCTTTGAAATAAAAAAAGGTGACCTTTCTATAATCTCTTTAGATGCAGTTTTAAAGACAGATTTAGTGCATCTGTAAATAGCTGAGACTACAATTTAATTAAGTGTAAGAGAAAGAACTACTTCTAGATTCTGAAGAGTTTAACATTTGTAGTCAGTGATCTTTCATGCACATAGCATTTGGAATCACCCTGGAGAAATCAATCTTTCCTCAGCAGCCAGATTCACGGCCCTGCACACTGGTGCCAGGTGTGTGCAGGTCAGCCTGAGAACTGGATCTCACTCTCCCATACGGCCCAAGCATCGCAGAGCACTGGATTACTATGTCCCTGTACTGGGCCAGATTTTGAAAATGAACCTTCAGGTGTACACATTTTTTTCCCAAAATTAACTATTGGAAACAAATTTGAAACAAAGCATAATTAAAATTTTAAAAAGAGATAAAATACTTTCCTTTGGATGATTATAAACTTAGAAAATCTAAGAGATTTTTTAAGCTAAAAATATTATTATCGACTTTATCCTTTCTATATTTTGGCAGTAAGCACCTGGGAATATGAACATGAAAAATATGGCATTTTCCATCGGGACAAATCTCTAATTTTTTAACAAGAAAGGCATTGCATGTATACAAAGAGTACTATGAACATTTAGTAGAGATTTAAAAAAACAGTGCTTGACTAAATGGGAATCTATTCCATATTCTTATGCTCTTGATAAAAAAAAAAAAAACAAGAAACAAACAAATAAAAAACAAAACAAAACACTTGAACTACAAAATTTAAAAAATAATTGATCCTGTCAAATATATTTCCCTTTTTTATTTGTAACACAAACTAGCAGAAACAATCAAAAATATTTTTTTCTCATATTTTGGGTCATCTCTCTTATTTTTTTAAAATGAGAAATCACACAAACACACAAACACACACACACACACACACACACACACACACACACACACCATTTCCAGGAGAATCACCATGCCATAGTCCCGTCTCCTTCATTCTCCTTTTGGGGTTTTGGTCATGCATTGCACATGTGCCTAACATGGTTTTCAAGGCACCAAGCTGGTACTTGAACCATACAGTTGGACATGTGGGATGCGGCACCTAATCACCATGACACCTGCTGGCCCTCTGGATAAAGGTTTTAACATAACTCATGATATATTAGAAATATTAAAATCCTAATAAATAAGTTTATGATGTCTATTCAACTAGCAAGATGAATTTTAAGTATTATTTCTCTGGATATTTAGTAGTGGGATAATTTTTATTATTAAAATGTTTTTACTACGTAGCTAAATACAGAATGGATAAACTACTCATATATAAACAAAAAAAAGTGACTTGTGATATAATGTCATAGATACAAGTAATAAGTATGACTACATCCAATAATAAACTATTAATAAACTATGTTACTTGAGTCATTGAACATAAATAAGTTCAAGAATTTGAAGATTTCATTGACATGAATTTGTTTTCCAAATTTAGTGAGAATTTCATCTTAGGTATTCTGGGGGAAAACAGAACTATGGTATAATATGAAGAATAGGAATTGCATGTGTGTGTGTGTGTGTGTGTGTGTGTGTTAATTTATCAGAGGATTTATGTGCTTGCAAGAAAGAGACAAAGAAACACAGAGAGAGGACAGGGACCATTTACCTATCTCCTCTCCCCCATGCAAAATGATCGTATTGCAATCTCCTCTCCTCCATTTCTCTATCTTTGAGATTCCAGAAATGTGTGCACACATGTACAACGTGTTTCTCAAGCCACCAGGTCCAGGACTCAAACCATGTGGTTGACTATGTTGGTAGGATCCATTTGCCTTAACCACTGAACCACTGGATGTCCCAATATCATAAAACTTAATCTTGGTAAATGTCCACTCTACCCCTGAGGAACTTTGGTGAGTCAACCTCTTAAATTTCTCAAGTGTAAAAACAGAAATGATTCTTCTTTCAAAATCTTCATGGGAAAAAAACACAACAACTACAGCAAAAAAACCCGAGTCATTATATTTGATTACTTTGTAGGTATTAGAGCACTACAGAGAATTATGATTACGATTTTCTCAACTTTTACTTAAATTTTTTCCCCCAAAATTGAATTTGTCACTCTTTTACACCAATCCTCATATAGCTATGCTCTTTTGGTCACTTGTTTATATAATTCCTGTGGAGACATACTTAGCTAAGATGATAATTAGAAGAATCTTCATAAAACTTCCATTGGGTTCAGAAATGAACACATTTATTCAATTACTTACCTAAAATCTGGACTTACTAAGACAGAATCGAAAGAAGTATAACCAACTTTAATATTAAAAATAAGTGTAAAAGAGAATTACACTTTCGGTTCATTAAAAAAATCAATGTGAATCTATAATGTCCTTTAAAGTAGCCAGAACAATCCCTTTAAATCCCTGTAAAGTATACTCATCCTGAAATTACATCTCTTTTTAAGGTATGTATTTCAGGGTTTGGTAATTTGACAAACTAGTAAAAAGAGCAATAAAAGCAGTGTGTAGAGACATCTTACTTTCCATGGCTTTGCAATTAGGTAGTGCAACTTTGAACAATGCTTTTAACAGTTCATTTTTTTACAAGTCCAATGGAATCTGACCTGTTCTTTTTGCCTAATTGTATGCATAGGACACACTTTTCTGAGTAGGTTAAGAGTGAAAATGCTTTGCAAAAAAAGTAGAGTCACTATTTCCAAATCTCATGAAATGAAAATAGAAGTAATTTTGTTCATTTCTTTCAAATATTGTTTCTACTACCTTTTTCTTAACCTTCAGTAACTTCTGTAACACATGCAACAACAATACAGAGAAGGTAGACCAAGATTTAATTGTGACTTTGCCATTTATTATCTGAGTGAGTTGGATAAATAGCTTTTCTTTTTTGGACTTGAATTTCTTCACAGGCATGATATGAATTATATTATTCTGCCATACAGAGTTGTTGTGAGAATGAAATTAGGTAAGTAAAGTCTCGTATTGCCTAATATACAGAAAATATTAACTTAACATCAATATATGATTTTATTAATATCCTACTCCTTATCATAACATCATTATTCTGTTGCCTTAAGATGCTTAGAACATCTATTTTTTTCTCTAAGTTGTTAATCATGCATAGAATAAGTTCCACTTTTTCTATACAAGCATTTGATTTTTCACTTGCTTTATTATTTTATAAACATTTTGAAAGGGGAGTTCTTTTTTGATTGTAGGCGAAAAGTATAAAAAAATCACAAAAACACATGAAATGTAACTCTAAAATATTAATGACAATAGCATTATATGGTTTATGAAATCAGTTTCATTAATTTATATTCTATATTTATATTACTTATGTAATCCTTATGGTTTTATTTTAATTGCTCTACTCTTTAAGTTTATTATAAGCCAATGAAATAACACTTGCTTACAGAAAAATTTTGGTATGAATAGGTTTTTACTGTATTATGAAATTACTTTTCATTGGTTATAGACATATTATATTTTTATAGTATCATTTTATCTTGCATTTTACTTTGTTAATATCCTTTATTAATATTACCACTGAGCCTTATGAAATAATTTCAGTTAAAATAACTAAGCTTTTATAGACCAGTTGCAATCTGTGAACAAATAACACATACACACCCATGCACACTTATATGTGTATATATTTAATTTGCTCTCCCAAACAATGCTGAACTCAACTATAATAGCTCTTCTCTCTTAATAGTTTCATATATGGTTTTTTGGCATTTCTATCAAACATAGCTGCAGGGACCTTTCAATTCAAAAGAACATCATTTCTCTAAGAAATTGTGCAGTAAGACCAGAGAAAGCCTTTATTTATAAAAATCTAAATGCTTGACATTTGTATACACTAAAAAAAAAGTCTAGATCCCCAGATGTATAATGAACACATCTAAACCATAAAAAATTATTCAATATCCAGATTGAGTAAAATTCTATTGAAACCAGCTTTTCACTGCATTCTTTCTGTTTTTGATTTTTAACCAGAACTGAGAAAGTACTGAGTATAGACTAATCTAAAATAATATTCATAGAAATTTTAAGAGAGGGACCAGCAGTTAGCATAACAGCTATGTCGCTGGACCCCCATGCAGTCCACCGCGGTTCGCGTCCTGGACCAGGTGGCTTAAAACTCACGCTGGGTGCGTGTGCATGTGTGCCCAAGATCCCCAGAGGAGAATGGAGGAGAAGGGATTGTGGCATGACCATCCCCCCTGGGGGGTGATTTCTCACTTTCTGTCTCTCTGTCTCTCTCTCTAGTAAGCGCAAGCATTATATGGTTTATGAAATCAGTTTCATTAATTTATATTCTATATTTATATTACTTATGTAATCCTTATGGTTTTATTTTAATTGCTCTACTCTTTAAGTTTATTATAAGCCAATGAAATAACACTTGCTTACAGAAAAATTTTGGTATGAATAGGTTTTTACTGTATTATGAAATTACTTTTCATTGGTTATAGACATATTATATTTTTATAGTATCATTTTATCTTGCATTTTACTTTGTTAATATCCTTTATTAATATTACCACTGAGCCTTATGAAATAATTTCAGTTAAAATAACTAAGCTTTTATAGACCAGTTGCAATCTGTGAACAAATAACACATACACACCCATGCACACTTATATGTGTATATATTTAATTTGCTCTCCCAAACAATGCTGAACTCAACTATAATAGCTCTTCTCTCTTAATAGTTTCATATATGGTTTTTTGGCATTTCTATCAAACATAGCTGCAGGGACCTTTCAATTCAAAAGAACATCATTTCTCTAAGAAATTGTGCAGTAAGACCAGAGAAAGCCTTTATTTATAAAAATCTAAATGCTTGACATTTGTATACACTAAAAAAAAAGTCTAGATCCCCAGATGTATAATGAACACATCTAAACCATAAAAAATTATTCAATATCCAGATTGAGTAAAATTCTATTGAAACCAGCTTTTCACTGCATTCTTTCTGTTTTTGATTTTTAACCAGAACTGAGAAAGTACTGAGTATAGACTAATCTAAAATAATATTCATAGAAATTTTAAGAGAGGGACCAGCAGTTAGCATAACAGCTATGTCGCTGGACCCCCATGCAGTCCACCGCGGTTCGCGTCCTGGACCAGGTGGCTTAAAACTCACGCTGGGTGCGTGTGCATGTGTGCCCAAGATCCCCAGAGGAGAATGGAGGAGAAGGGATTGTGGCATGACCATCCCCCCTGGGGGGTGATTTCTCACTTTCTGTCTCTCTGTCTCTCTCTCTAGTAAGCGCATACGCCCTATAGCAAAAACCTCTTCCCCCCCGCACCCCCCAAAATAATTAAGAGTAAAGTCAGGCTGTGGTTTGGTGCTTAGGGTAGCCAAATCCCATATGATCAATTGCATGGTTTGAGTCCTAGACCTCAAGGCTCGAGAAACATGTTGGGTGTGTGAGTGTGCTTGTCCAAAATCTCTAAGGGAAGGAGGAAAATAAGAGGCTATGATAAGACCGTGCCCCATGGGGTTACTTTTCTTGCTTATGCACTCTCTCTCTCTTTCTGGCAACAGCATGCTTCCTCTAGTAAAATTTAAAAATAGAAGAAATGAATAAAAACACCAACTATATCATGCAGAATATAAGTATTTTTAGCTTACTGATCATCACCATTATTACTGTTACTATTTTTACAAAATTCCTAAATAGATTTATACAATTAAAATTTCTGCATGTGATGATAAAATTTCTTACTTTCAGAAAAATGATGCTGAACTGTATCAACTATTAAGCATTATCACACTGAAAAAATGAAACAATACTCAATAGATAAATACACACAAAAAGATTAGTGTTCACATTTCTATTTTGTAAAAGTATACAAAGCTATATATATACAATTTATTATATAGTCTTGATGTAATTAATCATATAGTCTAAATTTGTAACTAGCTCTTTAGTTTTCACTGTCTAACAAATAGAATAAATTGTTGTTGTGGTCTATTAATTTCCTCAATATCCTTTTGCAGTTTTTAAATGATAATTTTTTAAGATTTGCATATATTTTTATCCAATATATGTGCCTCTTGAGTATTTATTTAATTACTTTATGTGTTGAGCCTATCTATAAAATATCATTAGGCACTCTAAAATCTAAGTAGAATTAATACTGT
Source organism: Tupaia belangeri chinensis (assembly GCF_000334495.1). Lineage (NCBI taxonomy): Eukaryota > Metazoa > Chordata > Mammalia > Scandentia > Tupaiidae > Tupaia > Tupaia belangeri. The sequence goes on from NW_006159759.1 coordinate 3,535,306, forward strand.
ATAAAAAATTTCTCCAAGTTTTGCATTGCAAAAATATATTTATTCCAAATACCCACAGTAGTTTTTTTTTTTTTTTTCTTTTGGTTTTGTTTGTTCCAAATAATACCATATATACTTAATCTTGTTCTTTATTGATTGTTTCATTTTTTTGGCTATTTTTTAAATGAATTATTTTATTGAACTTTATTTATTTTAATTTGACCAGAGAGGAGCAAAGAGAGAGAGGGAAGGAAACTGAGAAAGCAAGCCACCAGGTCTAGGACTCGAACCACGGTTAACCATGTGGGAGTCCAGCACCCTTAACTAATACCTCACCTGCTGGCACCAATTTTTTGACAATATTTTAACAATAATTTCTCCCAAGTAATTAGAACTATTTCTGGCATTAATATTAACTGCAATATTCACCTCACAAAAGTCCAGTGTTCAGTTCTTCCCAAGTGATGTACAATAGTGCTCTCTATAAATGTTGCTAAGTATAATACATATTGTAGAAACAATTTCTTGCCAAATATTGCCTTATTCCCCTGTATTTTTTCCTGACGTATCACTACCTTATTATTTCCAACAGAACTGAACGCTGTTAAACCTCATTAAGTAAATATTGGCTTGCTCAAAATAGCATGTCATTCAAAGGAAATAGTCTCTGGGCAAACTGCATGCTCTTTTTTTCTTTTATAAAAATATTGGCCTCTACATCCTTTTTTAAGAATTATATTCGGAGTTCATCTTTTATTAACCAACTCTTCTTGTTTATTAATATTGGGATTATATGAGAAATGATCATTATATCAACAATATCAATGAGCGTTTTGATAATTAAACAAAGGCATGTATTACTATTGAAATCTATTGCTTTAAACTGCACCTTATGTGTATTGAAATAAATGATACTTTGAGACAGTTTGGTTTTCATAAAACTAAAATTCTCAAGATAGGATGAAAAATTATATACTCAAGTTATTAACAATTTGACTTCAGTAGTGAGTTATCTGGAGCAAATGTAGTTCATGTTTTCTTCTACTAGCACCCTTAGAAGTGATAGAATACAAAATTAGTCAAAGCAATAGTGTAATTGTATGTGAAGACAAATTTCTGCCATTTTAAATATTTTCTTGCTATTTTCTCAGAAGCAAAATAAAACAACAACAACAAAAAAGAATTTCAAATTCCTAGATGAGTTTTATTTTTAATACAAAAAACTTTGTAGAGAAATATATAGTTGAATAATAAATCACTGACTCTTTTTCTGGAGAAGTATATCTAAATCCTAGGATATTTTGGCATTAGCAAAATTACTGTTATTTCCCATCTTAGTAAAATTTTGAATTTAGAAAGTAGCTATCAATGTTTTTTACTCCCCCAATTGAAACTTTTTACCCTCGAGATACCTCTATTACCCAAAATTTACTATATAAACAAATTCTAATATATTGTATGCTGCTTCTTTAGACTATCTTATTTATATTTGAAGAACTAGACCTCTAAGACAGGGGCTCCCAACTTGTGAAGCATGACTGGTACCAGAACTGGGTCACTGCACAGGAGGAGGTAAGGAGCTGGAAAGTGAGCAAAACTTCATCTGTATTTACAATTGCTCCCCATCACTCATATTTCCACCTAAGCCCTGCCTCCTATCAGATGAGTAGCAGCATTAGATTATCATAGAAGCCCCCTGCTGGCATGATGTAGTTTTGGGAAAACATGTTCAGGGCTCCCACTGACTTGATAGAATGGTGAGTTATATCATTATTTCATTATCTATTACACTGTAATAATAATAGAAATAAAGTACACAGTAAATGCAACAAGTTTGAGTCATTCTGAACCATTTGCTCACCTTCCAACCCCCATCTGTGGAAAAACTCTTCTACAAAACTAGATGTCTGATGCCAAAAAGGTTACAGACTGCTGCTTTAAAAGACACAAAGAAAATTAGTATTATTCTAGAAAATAAAGAACTTGATGCAAAAGACACCATTAACTATTTAATTCCTCAGTTATGATTATAATAAATAAATAACCGATCCCATTATTATACTTACTCTAACACACTACCTTCCATAGATAGTAAAGTCAAATAAAGACAAATGTGAGGGACCAGCAGATGGCATAACAGTGATGTTACTGGACTCCCATGTAGTCGACTGCAGTTTGAGTCCCGAACCCGGTGACTTAAACTCATGCGGGGCAGGTGTGCATGTATGCCCAGGATCCCGAGAGGAGAATAGAGGAGAAGGGATTGTGATGTACCCATCTCCCCTCAGGGATAATTTTTCGCTTTCTGTCTCTCTTTCTCACTCTTTCTGGTGAGCGCACGCACCCTATAGCAAAAAAACTCTCCAAAGGGGGAAAAAAAAAAAGACAAATGTGAATTTTGTGACCCAAAAAAGCCTATATTACATCAAAATTTAAAATTAAAAAGAAATTCTTCATGGATTTAAAATAAAAACAGTAAACATCTTGTGTTTCCTTAGATTTTAAAATAGTTACTTCTGGTTTCATTAGAGTGGATGCTGCTGTTAAACTTAAAACAAATGGCTTTCTCAAAACTATTTAAAATTTATCAATGAATTAAGAATTTAGTACATCAAAGCATTTTTAAGATTTAATGTCCTTTGTGTGGTTTCTGCCATTGCATTGGGCATTGGACATTAATCAACATCCAATGAATTTATAATGCCAAGTAATGACTAAACAATTTCAATCTTAAAGGAAGAATCTTGTTCCAAAATGATCACTATTAAGTGCAATAGGTTTGCCATGAAAGCAGTGCAGAAGTAAATTGATTGATTACTGAAACACAGGAGAAATCACAATTTCTAGCTTCACCACCCAATCAGTATATTTATGCCAGAAGAATGTCAATATGTCTATTAAATTAAGTTATTGCAGAAATGCAAAATACTGCCTGTGATGCCTTCATTAAGAGCCAACTAATGATCCCAATGGAGTCACATCCTCCAATTCTCCAAAGCAGATTGTAGAAATTAATATCTTTCCCCATCACATGAGAAAAACATTATCAACAACTCTTATCAAGATGTCATAGCTACATAGTACAACTTGTCTAAATACAGTCATAGTGAATCAAAGAAGCCTCTATTTTTGGCTTATTATTTATGGAGATATAGTCAATAATGAATGTGATAGCAATGTTCTTTGACCAACACTAAAAGAAACTGTAGATTTCTAAAATTCTAAATATATTAGCAGTTTAATATAGTAGGTAACTGTATGAATTTTTCTACCAGAGTTTATATACCATCCCTATATATTAATTGTGATATGTTAGACAAGTTTTTGCCTCAGTTTCTTCATATGCAAAAAGGAAAAACTGTAATAAAAGTCCAGAAATGAGAAAATATTTAAAAGTTTCAATAACGTAATCCTTTATCAGAACGTTGGGGGCTAGACCATGGCACAGTGGCAGCATAGGACTCTTAGAGGCCAACCCACATGGGAAGGTTCCCAGTTCATGCTCAAAAGTTCCCTGAACACACTGAGAGAGCATGTCCATGCTGGGGCTGGCTAAAGTTGAGGGTGGACCACCACATGGAAACACCATTGGGGAGGCCTCTGTCTTTCTTGCTTTTTTTCTATATCTCTTGCTCATGAAACAAAAACAGAAACTTTCAAAACAAAACAGAAGCTTTGGATATTTCTGACATTCAGTTTGTGCTTAAGGATTTACTCTGATCATTACATGCATTATAACCTGTGTATGCTCCTTATGGCTAATAAGTTTTGTCTATTTTGAAAAAAATGTTATTTATTAATTAATCACAATTATTGAATGTCTACTATCTGATGCTATGGTACTAGGCACTTATGCATCTCATCAAGGTCTTTTGAAGTTGGTAAAATATAGCAGAGTGTAGTAGGATTGCATCCTCCTAATTGAAATGAAGAAAGGGAAAGAATAAGATAAACTGTGTGAGGATGGGTCCTCAGAATCTAGAGTAGGTTCTTTATAATCATCTTACTATTAACTTCTTACAAAAACTGGTATTTCAAATAAAAAACTATATTCAGAAAGTTGAAACAAGTTACACTTTTATATACAAGGAAGGAATATTTATTGTTGTGATGCTTGAATCTTACCCTCACTCTAACACTTTTTTTGAATAGTAAATATCAATAACTCCTTAAAATGATCCAAAGTCCTTAAAATTATCCAAAAGAGTATTAATAACTTTTTTAAATTATCCAAAGCTTTTCTATAGTCTACAAGAGGTCCAGATATGGAAAATTCTATGTAAGTATTTGATTACAATATTAGGATATTTCATTTTGACTTTGACTTTTTACTTTTCAATAAAGAGACATATTTTTAGCAAGATTTGGTTTTGGGGACAGCAGGTGGCATGGTGGTTAAGGTGCTGGACTCCCACATGGCCGATGTGGTTTGAGTCCTGAATCTGGTGGCTTACTTTCTTTTCCTTCTCTCTCTGGTCAAGGTAAAAACTACTACTACTAATAATCAATAAAATTAAATAAAAAATTCTTCAAAATTAATATTTGTCCTTAATGAAAATACAATTTTAAAAATTTTAGCCAAAAATTAAGTTGCAACCGCATATGTATTAATAGCATATTGTTCATACTTTGGCTACGATTCTAAGCTATAGCATCATAGATGTCTTTTTTGTATCATATGCATAAAGACACTAGCCTATGATTAGCAGTGATCCTTGCTTTTGTCAAACATGTATTTTGTTGCTGTGATACTGAATTTTACAATCCGAATATTGTTTATCTTCAGAGAAACCAGTCGGTTTGTAAAAAAAAAAAAAAAGTCAGATTGGGGTGGTTTATCTTTCTTTGCATTGCCATGCTAAGCCTCATTTCAAAAGATATTTTGAAATCCAGTGATTTCACACTTGAATTTACTATTTGGCAGCTGTTGGAATATACTGCCATAATCGTCCTGCACAGAGCCTTTGGAAGCATTTATAGGGACAATCATAGCTTCAATTTTGATCTCATGGCTGCATCCCAGAAACCTGTGACTGATATTACTTGCACTGCAATTCTATTTAACGATGGCTCCTGCCCCATGACAATATAAATCTGTACCTACTATTAATCTGTAAACCTTCTACCATTAATCTGTGAACCTCTAGTATTGGGGCCAACTTGATCACATAGTCAGAATGCCGATTTCCCAAGAGCCTGCTGGCTCACAGCCATTGCTCAACTACCTTTGCCAGTTTTCACATAATTAGATGAAACAAGGTGTGAGTAGTGTAATTCCGATCACTTTAATGTTTATAATGAGGATGCATAATTCTTGTTCTTGTAGAACTACCTTATTTGGCCAACAACACAAAAGGTGTTCACTGGGTAACCACAACCTCTCCAGTTAAATTTGTGATATGCAGGCATGTCTTCAGAACACAGATTTCATCTTTCTTAATAGGCAGAATCAAGTGAATTAATATTTAACCCAATTGTTGGAAATTCATGTACAAATAATTTGGGTTCAACTAATCAGGTTTATAAGATGACATACACTCAAGTCAGTTTTTATAATGTAATTCAAGGATCAAGATAATCTCTGAGGAATAATAGTTTCTTTCAGATCCTATTGATCAAAGGGTTCTCAAAGAGAGATTTTACACATCCCCTCCCCCAGAGGATATCTGGTAAAATCCAAGGACAATATTTTTATTTCACATCTTGGGAACCGCTACTCGGCTCTAGTGAGTACAGGTCTGCTAAGCTGCTAAACATTCTGCTATACACGGAGACTCCCTGCACCTTGACCAACCAACCAAGAATTATCTGACTCCAAACATCAACTGTACTGAAGGTTATATTCCCAGTTCTGGATGACAGAAACTCCAATTTCAAGTAATGATATACAGTGGGGATATTATCAGGGCACTGTACTGCAGATTTCTGGTCACTGCGCTCAGCAGTATACATACATGTCTGCGCAATGAAATTAAAGTTGCAAATGTGTAGAAACTGAAATAAATGTAGATGGGCCTGGGACCCAGGTTTTACTTATTTCTCTATCAGAGTTAATTGCTGCCAGACACATTCAAAGACCCAACAGTAAAAATACACTGAAGTGTGTACTTATGATTTGAGCATATGGAGAAGTATGAATTTGAGTATATATTTGAATATTTTTTGCATATGCCTCCATACTGGAATGAGAAGACAAATACAACTATTTTGGATAAATAATTTTGGAAATATATTTTCATTAATTAAAACTTTTTAAAATTTTATTTATTGATTACTATTATTATTATTTTTAAATTTGGTATAGGGCACATGTGCTCACCAGAGAGGAAAAAAAAAAGGGTGTGGGGGGAACGACAAAGCAAGCTGCCAGGTCTGGGACTCGAACCTTGGTTGGCCATATGGGAGTCTAGGGCCCTAATCACTACATCATCTGCTGGCCCCATGTTAAATGAAATTTTAATGAAAGTTATCCAAGAGCCTAATTTCAAATCCACAATTAATCATCCACTGATATTTGCTGACTATGATCTAAGGGCTCAACACTGTCCTTTCATTCCTTTTTCAGTGTAAATTAAGTGTCTAGGAACCCAGTTAACTAGAAGGGATAGGACAGAGGCCTAGGAGTGGAATTCCTCTAAGCATCATTTGGTCATCATAGAACTGTACTTCTTACATTTTACGTGTTTAAGAATCTGTTGGGGCATTTTTTTAGAGATTCCTAAGTCCAGTGCCATAATCACCACATTACCTGTAAGCACCCAAGTACTTTATTTTATTTTATTATTCTTAGACAAGTACTGCTACATTGTGATGCTCCTGCCACAGTTTCTCATGTAGCTAAGACTCCATGAAAATTATCCTGCTCACTCCCTACTTTCATCCATGGAAAAATTGTCCTCTACAAAACTAGTCCCTGGTGTCAAAAAGATTATATATCTACAGGTCTTAGGTCTCCATAGCCAGGTTTAGGGTGGGCCTTCCATGTGGGAGTCACAGTGGAGTCAACAGTGTGTACAACTGGGACAGAGATACAAGTCGGCATGCTTTGCTTTCTTATCTTTTTTTCTATTTTCATTTTTTTTTTGGCATGTCAAATGGTAACCAGAAAAACTTCCTTTCTATAGGAAGTAGAATTTTATTAGAATTTAAGTACTTACATGTCAGCCAAAAGAAGAATTTGCTTTCAGTACAGTTCCTAATCAGAGTGACTCATCTCTCCCATGAGAGCAGAACAAAGTACTCACCATCAAAGCACCAGAACGAATGGTATCAAAAGAAAGAATATAATCAAAGTGAAGCATAGTCAGAATAGAGTATGCTGCTCATTTGTTTGCAAATCTGTAAATATTCCCTGGCACCTTGTGGAATACACTGAAGGGAATAACATCGAAGGAAATAAATTGCTAAGAATGCATACACAGATACCCTGAGCATACACACTAGTAAAGATGAATAATAATACAAAAATTAAAGCAAATGGTCCAAACAAAGAAAGATCAATTGAATTACAGACAGATTAAAACATAAAAAAAGTTGTAGGAAAAGATCCATTGAATTTGTTCTATATTGACATGTTCCAGAAATGATTTAGCGTAATTACCAACTTAACATTTAACTTTTACCTTGTCATTGATTAATTTATAATTTGCTATAGGGCATGGGTGCTTGCTGGAAACAGAGAGAAGGAGAGGGAGAGTAAGAAAGTACCCCTCAGGATGTATAACTACACTATAATCCCTTTCCCGTTCTCTCCTCTGGAGTTTGGGCATGCACAGCATCTATTATTTCTATAAGGCACAATCTATTTTTTAGTAATGACAATATTAAACTCTTACAATAGTGTGTGCGCTAGGTTTTAAAATACAGATGCTATCATGGAAAAAAAAAATCTAGATCCAGATATAAGCCATTCCCTTAGTCACGGTGGTCAATAATTAGTTTCTTTGCTTTTGTTGGTTTTTACTCTGTTTTGGTTTGGTTGAGTTTTTTATGCCTCATTAGACAGACACGAGGAAAAAAAGAAAGTAAATATCATAATTTTAATTCCTAATCATATGTTTTGTCAAGGGCTTATAACTGAAATTCGTAAGAAAAATGAGGAAAACAAAACCAGCTTAGGAACCCAAAAAGTACAAGGCCCCAGATTTTTTCCATAATGAGCACAGTAAAGAAGAGGAGGAGCCAGGGGAAAGACTTAAAAGCAGACAAGTCTGAGACGATTCTGAAAATTTTCCTTAAGTGTATAAAATAGACAAACGTTTCTTTATGTGGTCAAGAGCCGCTTGGGTGTTGCAGAGCAAGAAGATGGCAGGATGAGCTTGGATAGAGTGAGTAGAATACAGATAGCAATACCCGGGGTGGCCAAATAATGCCATCTCTACTATTCTCCCGTACAGCCCATTGTCCTTTGCATACAATTAATAGAATTTTAAATATTATTTTTGTTCATTTTGTCCCCCCAAAACATTTTGGTATCAAAATTCTATGAAATTTTAAATCAACCTCAAACAAAAACTTTCCTCAGTTGTTTGATATGAAGCTTTCATCACGTAAAAGAATAGGAATTTAAGGTAGTATTAAAAAACAGGTTTTTTTAAATTAAATTAGAGTCCAGCAGGTGGTATGGTGATTAAGGTGCTGGACTCTCCCTTTGGATGACCATAGTTTGAGTCCCAGAATATGCAGGTTGCTTTTTCACTTTTTCTTTCTCTCTCCCTCTGTCTCCATTTGGTGAGTGCACGTGCTCTATAGCAAATTAAAAAACAGTAATAATAAAAAATTTGAATAAATAATTCTTTTTAAACATCAAGATAAATATTAATATCAAGTTTCATTTGTTACCTAACATTTATTCTCACCACACCACTTGGGTGCACATCTGGAACAAAGGCTGCTAAAACATTACCCTTACCAGGAATAAGATGCCTCAAGAGCACGTGAATAAGATATTAGAAAAGAACAGCTCAATTTTTTGCATTTTTTCCCCAAATTTTTAATGTTACTCTTTGTGGCATCTATTTCATTCAGGCTGTCATAACGTTGATGAACATGCCCATGAGGACTATGGCTAGATAGGAGTGGTTATTAGATGTGAACATGGATCCTACTATATATAGAAAATTACTAAATTACTGCTGGTTTACAGAATTACTCTCCCTTAGTAATTTTCCATCCCTCAACAATTTTCAAAGCAATTCATATGGAAAAATAGAGGTCACCTAGTATGTGGGAGACATTATAACTACATCAGAAAATGTTCCATTAACTTGGATTAGGGACTAAACATTTTAAATTCATTGATCCATAATAAAATCATAAACATATCACTCAAAACTCAGATGATGAAACTAGAAAATAATTTAAAACTTTTTCAGTTGATAATTAACTCTATGTCTCGATTTAATATTACCTCGGGATGTTATCAGAAATTAATCTTCATATTATTTCAACTCCATTAATTTGTCCATGATGTTTTACATCTCAATGAGAAATGCATTTCATTTTTAAAAACATGTATCTTGTTCATCAGTTATGTAATCAAATATTTTTCTATAATCTATATTTAATAAAAAATGAAAGTAAGCTATATTAGGAAAAATAGAAGAATACAGAAGTAAATTACTGCATAAATCATGAAATACAGAGACAACAAAAGTAGTATCTAGGAGTTAGAGTTATAAGTAGTTTTTATTTTCCACATTACTTTTCTCCATTAGTCAAATATATTAGTCACAAAATACATGAAATAAAATTATTTTCTGTAAAGATACTTCTGCATCTATGATTTTTAAATTAATCTTATTTAATAAGTTGAGTCATTTGAAGGGATTTGACAATTGCACAAAGTTCATTATAGGTCCAGATTATGCACTTGTATCTAGATAGAATATGTTTTTAATTAATTAGAACATTTTTAAGAAACACTAGTTTTGTATGAAAAAGCTGTGAAAAAATTGAAAAAAAATTTTAACATAGTAACAAGATAGAACACTTATTCACAAACTGTTCTCTTGCCAAATTAGGCAATGTTCCAAAATCATAATGCTTCCAAAACTGTATAATGTTATTAAAAAATTTTTATTTAACAAAGCCATGATATATTTCTCAAACCAAGTTTCTTCACCAAAAAAAAAAAAAAAAAGGCTCCTAAAACTATAGCTATGCAAGAGTTACTAAATGGTGTGTAAAATTCAACTATGGTAGTTCATTCTGGGACAAAATTAACGACAAATTTAGGGGCCGGCAGATGATATAATGGTTAAATTGCTGGACCCACATGGCTGAACATGGTTCAAATACTGGACCTGGTGGCTTAAAACTCACAGAATGCACATGGTTTTTGTTTTTGTTTTTGTTTTTTTGAAGAGGTTTGTTTTGCTATAGGGTGCGTGCTCTCGCCAGACAGACAGAGAGAGACATAGAGACAGAAAGTGAGAAATCACCCCTCAGGGGGGATGGCCACACCGCAATCCCTTCTCCTCCATTTTCCTCTCGGGATCTTGGGCATGCACGCACATGCGCCCGGCGTGAGTTTAAGCCACCGGGTCCGGGACTCGAACCACGGTTGACTATGCTAACTGCTGGTCCCAGAGTGCACATGTTTGCATGCCTAAAATCCCAACAGAAGAATATGGCATGACCATCCCCCTGGCGGGGGGAGTGATTTCTTCCTTTCTGTTTCTCTGTATATCTCTCTGTCTGTATCTGTCTCTCCAGTGAGTATACCCGCCCTATAGCAAAAATATCTCTAAAAGAAAGAAAAGAATAAATTTGATAGTTGAGAGTGTGTAGTCTCAGATTCCAGTTATAACTGGCCAATGAATTTCACCTGATGTAAAAGATTAAGATGAAATGTGTCATGTTTTTTTTATAGAATCTGACTCCTTTCTAAAGTACCCTATTGGTCCATTTATAGGGTTTAGGTCAAACTGCCTTTGCCTCTAGATGTAATCAAGGGAAATTCTTAATAATTTGTTCCTCTTAATTAAACCCATAAGAATGATTCTGTTTAAATAGATGTGTAATATGATTTATCCTACTTTTAAAGGAAACAGTGCTCTGTTTTCCTTATTATATAAGATAGTTTTTCTATACAAGGACATATGTCAATTTTATAGGGCAGCTAAGTTACAAATCCTATGTTAAAACTTGCAGCCCTTGCTATGATTATTCTACAATGGGGCTCTGCTGTTCATATCAAGTATCGCTTTAAGAAAAAAAAAAAGTATCAGGAACATGTTGACAATGTGTGTAGTTTTTCTGACTTTTTCCTAGCCTTCGTTTTGTGTATGATGACCAATAATAAGATAAATGTAAGAAATGAAATAAGATTGACAGTTATTTTTGCTTATAAACATTGAGCTCATGACTATTAAGCTGAAAAATTAAAAAATAGTTTAAAATCCATTCTAAAATTTCTGATAAAAATACTGTTTCATACTAGGTATTCTGAAAATATTTATTAAGGGACTATTTAATATTAAATATTAAGTAAACATTTATTATTATTAAATAAGTGAATGAATAAAATCTTCCAATAAGTGAGAATTAAAGCCTCCATTTTTAACAGGCTAAAGTGTTCATATCTTGCATAAATAGCATTAATCATACAATGTTAAAATACTGAAGACTATTCCACAAAAATAAGACAGTTTTAACTATACCAATGGGACATAAAAAAAGGAACATGAATATTAATATTAAAAAGAAGTAGATACATTAAAACATTTTTGGAATGGTAATATCATTTTATAAGTGAATAAGCTAAAATAATTTAAAGTCACATTGAATTATACATTAAAACACTTAGAAAAATAAAAATAAAAGTGAATAAGAACCATTCTGCTGGACTCCCACGTAGTCAACCGTGGTTTGAGTCCCAGACCCAGTGGCTTACACTCACGCCGGGCGCGTGTGCATGCGTGCCCAAGATCCCGAGCAGAGAATGGAGGAGAAGGGATTGTGGCGTGGCCATCCTCCCTGAGGGGTGATTTCTCACTTTCTGTCTCTCTGTTGCTCACTGTCAGTCTGGCGAGCGCACACGCCCTAAAGCAAAAATCTCTCAAAAAAAAAAAAAAAAAAAGAAAAGAAAAAGAAAAAGAACTATTCTACTATTCTATGTAAGTAAAACTCATTTAGAAATATTGTGATAAAATATACCATAAAAATATAAATTATTGGAATAAACTCAAGAAACAAAAAAAATTATGTAGAAAATTAAAATACCTTTTAGAAACATCAAACAATAAAAACATAAGATATAGTGAATGCATTGGGCAAGATAGGAGAGTAAATTAAATGAGAACCTAAGGAAACTTGATAATGATAAATTGTAGCTGGAGAAATAAACAAAATTGTAAGAAAACTCTTATGAAAAATAGTAAGCAGTTACTCAGATTGTATGTAGATTGTTTGCAAAGCTGGTTGCATAATTTCTTCCATGCTTATATCCACAACATTTTGCCTCAGAATTGTGTCTCTCTTCTATCAGCAAACTAAGTTTACTTCTCAACTCTTTGACTCTAGACTTTGGCCATATGACTTGAAGCAGTTATGAAATTAGCAAATGTGATGAAAGACATTTGTGCCTTGGGATTTACCCTCCTTGTTTACTCTTAGAACCCTGAGACAATGATATGAGGGAGCCTGAAACAATCTGCTGGAGAAGGAACAAGAAAGAAAATAAAGGTAGTTGACTGGTTGACAATCACCAGCCATTCGAATAAGACTAGGATTGCTTATTCAATCCCAATGTGCTAATCAGATGATTACAGTCCAGTAGAAGAACCACCCTGCTGATCTCAGCCCACATCTGTACTCCTCTTTATTGTTAGAAAATAAAATATCCGTTTTTATAAACCAGTAAGTTTAGAAGTGCTTTGATATGCAACAATGGACAAAGGATACACATTAAAAATGCAAAAGTGTATCATGTAGTTATTATAGTTAGAATAGTGTAAATAACTTAAGAATGGACAAGACAAATGGAATGAAATACAAGCCCACAAATGAACCCAGGTATGTATAGATATTTAGAGTATTACAAAGACCTAAGTCAAGAGAGAACAAATGGATATTTTTAAACTAATATAGCTATGACAATTTCCTAATTTTAAACACATCTCAAAATATAATCCCTAACTGCATCTATTTGAATGAAATAATTAAGTATAACTTCTGAAATTAGGAGAATATATAGAGGAATAAATGATTTTGCTTTGTCTAAAGCATTTATAAATACAGCACTAACATCAGAAATAATTATGAAGAAGATTATTAGTAGACTACATACAGGATAAAATTTATTTCATCAAAAATAATAAATTTACGCTTTTTAATTCAAACAAAATTCAAAAATTGGGAACAAATACCTACATACACATAGAAGTCAGAATATTTTCTTTGCTTTTTAATTCCAATTTGTATTATCAACACAAATTGATAAAGGAATAGATCATGCAGTTCATAAAAAATTATAAATTGTTGAGACATATTAAATATTTAATCCCTATTGTCATCAATAAAAATATATCAAAACAAGAATGATTTTTAAAAAATCTATCGCATTTGTATACTCTAAACAAAATGAAAGTCCTTTGTGTTAGCAAGACTTTTAAAAGGGCATTCCAATATAATTTCAATAGAGAATTTTTAAAATCTTTTTGAAAGCCAGAGATTCTGTATATTTAGTTTTAAAAATGCACCTATCTGTTGAGTCTCAATACTAATGATGGATTTTAAGAAAAAAAAATTAGATCTGTTTAAAAAGATGCATCTGTAAGTATAGTTATAACAGCATTATATTTAAAATGGATAATTTAGAGACATGAATAGCATGAAAAGTCAGTATAATGGAAAACTAGTAAGCCATTAAACATCACATTAACACTGCATATTAATGATCTGTGTCAATATTTACAGTAACTGCCAAGGAAAAATATTCACAGTAATTGCCAAGCAAAAATGCACATTACAAGAAAGTGTACTCTGCAAGGACTTTTTTCTCTTATTATGCTTTTAAGTACTACTACTAATAATATAAAAGACCAAATATATACATACCAAATTATAACAATGGAAGAATTATGAATATTTTTAATTTTAGTAGTAAGAGGAATAACTTATTAACAAATGACATTTGTAAAGGATAAGCTAAGCATTTTATATGGCTCATGCCACTTAATAGTCCTCAGACAAATTTTATGAGAAAGATACTATTACTAGTCCTACTCTATTTTACCAATGAGTAGAATAAGGCTTGGGGAAGACAAATAATTTAAGATTGCATATCTAGTAAGGGCTGAACCAGAATTGCAGTCTAATTATATGCAGACTTCTTTTTGTTGTGTTTATGGGGGGAGGAAAGATATGGTGAGTGGTTTTTAAATATTAGTAGAAATAAAGCTAAATAAAACTTATTTAAAACATTTTTGAAAAAGGAACTGTTATCCCTCCCTATCTTTATGAGTTTGGTCTTCCTAACTTTGTTATAACTTTTGTACATATTGGTACATATCCTCTTGAGAGAGAGAACAGGAAAACATGGCTCAATATTTGCAAACGATTATGATTTTATTATCAAACAAGGTGGCCTGAGCAGACTGCTATGTTAATGTTATCATGGAAAAGAAGAAAATCAAAACAAAACTAGAAATAAACTACTGAAAACCTAAGATTTAAGGTAGTTGTTTGGCATCTAGTTCCTGGAATGTAAAACACATTCACATGCTAGCTTTAAGGAAAAGTACTGGAGAGTAGTAAGAAGGAGAAATAGGGAATACATGAAAGAGATAACCAAAAATGAAAGAAAAAGAAGTGTGAGAAGTGTGGTCAGAAAAAGGGAGAATCTATGTTTCCCATTATTATTATTATTTTTTTTTTGAGAGGTTTTCACTATAGGGCACATGTGCTCGCCAGACAGAAGGAGAGAGACATAGAGACAGAAAGCGAGAAATCACCCCCCAGGGGGGATGGTCATGCCACAATCCCTTCTTCATTCTCCTCTCGGGATCTTGGGCACGCACGCACACGCGCCCAGCATGAGTTCTAAGCCACTGGGTCCGGGACGCGAATCGCAGTCGACTACGTGGGAATCCAGCAACATAGCCATTATGCTAACTGCTGGTTCCCTTTCTTTTTCTTTTTTTTTTTTTTTTTTTTTGAGAGAGAGATTTTTGCTATTGGGCATGTGTACTTTCTGGACAGACAGAGATGGAATGCGAGGAATAAATCCCAGGGGGTGTTGGCTACTCTACAATCCCTCTCCTCCATTCTTCTCTTAGGATTTTAGGCACACACGCACATGCACCCAGCAGAAGTTTTAAGACATCATGTTCAGGACACAAATGGACATCAACCACTTGGTAGTCTACCAGCCACCCACCAGCCCTGATTCATTATGTAATTATAAATTATAAATTATATAATTATAAATTATGTAATTACAGTGAATTTGGGGGATTAGGAGAATTATACCAGGACAATGGCACAATGGTGAGTACTCTATGACTACAGAGAATACATTTTGGCCATGGCGAATGCTTTTTCTTTCTGTATAATTTTTTTTTCCCCTTCTGGACTAAAAGCGTATTGACCATGAAGTTAACTATGGGTTTCTGTTGCTCATATAAATTTGCACTAGAATGAGTATTTATTTTATTTTTTTTCTTAATAAGGAAAGTTACATCCATGGCAGGAAATTTCACCAGAGGCCACTTTTTAGACACCATCCTTTCCTTTTAGGGTGAAATCTAAACTCTGATTGTCTGATAAAATACAGGCATCCAAACTTTATTCGAGGAAATTCTGCAGGCATTTAAAATTCAACAGCTAAAACTTATGAGGTAAATATAATTCAAAGCATAGATGACCAATCAACTTTTCAAATATTTAAAAAATTAGATTCTTAGAACTAATCAGATCTGAATAAAGTGGTATACTTAAGACACTACTATATTGATGACTGCTATGAAAAGTAGACCTGCTATGCATATTGTAAGGACATTATCAAGGGCATTTTTTACTACGTATTATTACAGAGCCATCTGTCGTATAATTCAAGAATAGTTGAATAGATGTAATGTTCCTGGAAACTTGGTAATTATTTTCTCAATCTTAGGGATGCTAAATCATGATGTTTTAAAAGTTCTCTGCAGCAAATAGATAACTTTGGTTTATATTTATGGCTTGTGAGTAAGTCTCAAAAATGTACATGTAAGGATAAAAAAATATTTGTTTAGCCTTATATCCAAATACTTTATAATGTGTAAATTTATTTATCCTTTCTTTTGATATTCTTTATTCTTCATCTCTTTTTTAGTGTATGTTGAAGTTTCACTATTATATATTCTCTTCAGATTCCTATTATTTTTTCCTATGGAAGAATATTCAAGATGACTGATGGAATGAAGGAAAAGTCATTTTTCTAAACCCTAAAGGAGAGTGATAATGTTTGTTTATAAATACATGAGAGCAAGGTCCTTACTTTGAGCTCTCCTTCCCCTCCCTCCTTGCCCTATCTCCCTGAGACCAGCTGCTGGTCTGTCTGAGTCTCTTGATCATGTGACCGTGACCTTCACCTCATGGCACTGGCCTATGGCCAGGGCTATTTCAGAGGCATACACTCCTCTTGCACATTAACATCACTAAATTAGGGGCACTAAACCCTAAACATATTCTGCCAATTCTATTCATTGATAAACTGACCTTTGCTGTAAACTTCAAGCAATGTATGTACAAACCAGACTCCTGGCTAAGTGATAAGGAGTGTGCATTTATCTTTAATTGATTTGTGAGTGCTTTGTTCTTGTTATATAAAACCTGACCCTTTGCTCATGGCTGTAGGGACCATTCTCCACCCAGCCATCAGCAGAACCTTGCTGCTCTCTGGATGTGTTCCTGGGATCAGGAAACCGCATGGGCAAGCTCACTCATATTTGAGGCTTCCCTGGGACAATATCTGTGAGATCAATTCAGTGTAAATGACATTTTTCTCTGGGTTCAAAAAAGTCTTATGCATGTTAAATACATGTAGCAATATGGACGTATGAGTGAGGAAAGAAAGCCTTGAGTGTCTGCTTTGAGAAACAAAAGCTCCCTGAGGATGCCTTTTCTCCCTCCCTTTTCCTGGCTGGACAAAGTGTCCTGCATCTATGCTCCCATAATGTCCTTTAAGTTCCTATTTTGAAGGAAGGATCACAATATCTTTATTTTATCTGTTTAACATTTTCTGTATTCCCATATCCTAGAACCAGCAATTGACACAGCAAGCAGCTCAATTTTTGATGAATTGAATTGGGAAAATGAGTAGGGCATACCCAAAATTTAAAAGACGACCCAAAGTGAATACATCACAGAGGTAAGTACATAATTTCGGTAAATCTCAGATCAGCACTCTGACATCTTGGCAATTGTCAATTATAAAACTGAAGTTATAGAATCTTTGTATACCACATTATGTTAAAAAAAATTAAAGGTTAGAAAGAAAAAAAAACATATTGTTACACACTGAAACCCAAAATGTTTCATAATCACTATCTGCTTTAAGAGGATAGGACAAAAACCTTTCATGTACTATTATCAAGTTTTTGTTTGGCTTTTTCCTAAATGCTTGTCATTAAATGTTAAACAAATAAACACACAGAAAATAAGCAATTTTTTTCTTGAAATCCCAAGTAAAATGGCTTATTTCAGTCTAAAAGATGAAAAATGTATTCTGTAATAATTAATCATTTTTCCCTAAAAATCAATTGATTTTTCCTCATAAAAGATCAGATATTATGATTGGTCATATACATATTTATAATTATACACACACACTTTTTTGTTCCAAAAGGGTTTTTGTTACTTTGTCTGTTACATCCTTCTTTCTTTGGTGCTAGCATGACTGTAGTCTTGCCAGAAAAAAAACATCCATTACAATTCCATAAAGCAAATATATTACTCTAAAATGACCATAACCAGTGAGAGAAAATGGCTTCTAAGTTATTTTAAGTAGAAAACCTAACAATAGAAGAACTATTGAACATAAGTTAGATTTTAGAGAGGATACTATCACAAAATATGAGTATTGAGAAATTGTAATGAAAATACGATTTCCTTGTTTTTCTAAAATGCTTTATATGAGTACATTTTCCTATTATTATCCATTAATGTGTAAGATCACTTTACACACACACACATACACACACGCAAACACATCTTTTTTAAAGGGAAGCAAACCATGTTGACAGAAGTAGCACAGTGACCATTAAGACCAGAAAGTTCTAGTTAAGCTGACGCTGTCCTGAAACTACTTTTGTACTCAAACTCTTGATAAATGTTTCCTATTTTAGAAACATGAATTCTTCCAAGGTGCCCCTGGGGGAAAGCCCTTCAAGCTTTTGTGATTCCCTCTAAATGTTTAAAATCATGCTCTCCTTATGTGTTCTGAGTAACAATTATTGGCTTCTTTCCTGGAAATAAAATGACTTCCTCTTTTTTTCCTCTTTATTGGCTTCATGCTGTGTCCTGCTTTTTCTTAAAAACCGTGATTTAGTTTTATCATTCAAGTGATAAAAATAATGATTTTTAGCTCCCCTTTTAAAATAGTGTAACTGAGGTTTAAAAAACAAAAAAACAAAAAAACAAAAAACAAACAAAAAACTACCAATAAGGTAATACAGTGAACAAAAAAATTTATGCAGTATTTAATAGCAACCTCTCATATTACAAAATACTGGTATGACTTACAAAAGTGATTTAAACACAGTATTTCATCGATTTAGCATGTTTTCTTTTTTTTTTTTTTTTTGGAGAGGTTTATGCTATCGGGCGTGTGCGCTCACCAGGCTGCTCTCTGGATGTGTTCCTGGGATCAGGAAACCGCATGGGCAAGCTCACTCATATTTGAGGCTTCCCTGGGACAATATCTGTGAGATCAATTCAGTGTAAATGACATTTTTCTCTGGGTTCAAAAAAGTCTTATGCATGTTAAATACATGTAGCAATATGGACGTATGAGTGAGGAAAGAAAGCCTTGAGTGTCTGCTTTGAGAAACAAAAGCTCCCTGAGGATGCCTTTTCTCCCTCCCTTTTCCTGGCTGGACAAAGTGTCCTGCATCTATGCTCCCATAATGTCCTTTAAGTTCCTATTTTGAAGGAAGGATCACAATATCTTTATTTTATCTGTTTAACATTTTCTGTATTCCCATATCCTAGAACCAGCAATTGACACAGCAAGCAGCTCAATTTTTGATGAATTGAATTGGGAAAATGAGTAGGGCATACCCAAAATTTAAAAGACGACCCAAAGTGAATACATCACAGAGGTAAGTACATAATTTCGGTAAATCTCAGATCAGCACTCTGACATCTTGGCAATTGTCAATTATAAAACTGAAGTTATAGAATCTTTGTATACCACATTATGTTAAAAAAAATTAAAGGTTAGAAAGAAAAAAAAACATATTGTTACACACTGAAACCCAAAATGTTTCATAATCACTATCTGCTTTAAGAGGATAGGACAAAAACCTTTCATGTACTATTATCAAGTTTTTGTTTGGCTTTTTCCTAAATGCTTGTCATTAAATGTTAAACAAATAAACACACAGAAAATAAGCAATTTTTTTCTTGAAATCCCAAGTAAAATGGCTTATTTCAGTCTAAAAGATGAAAAATGTATTCTGTAATAATTAATCATTTTTCCCTAAAAATCAATTGATTTTTCCTCATAAAAGATCAGATATTATGATTGGTCATATACATATTTATAATTATACACACACACTTTTTTGTTCCAAAAGGGTTTTTGTTACTTTGTCTGTTACATCCTTCTTTCTTTGGTGCTAGCATGACTGTAGTCTTGCCAGAAAAAAAACATCCATTACAATTCCATAAAGCAAATATATTACTCTAAAATGACCATAACCAGTGAGAGAAAATGGCTTCTAAGTTATTTTAAGTAGAAAACCTAACAATAGAAGAACTATTGAACATAAGTTAGATTTTAGAGAGGATACTATCACAAAATATGAGTATTGAGAAATTGTAATGAAAATACGATTTCCTTGTTTTTCTAAAATGCTTTATATGAGTACATTTTCCTATTATTATCCATTAATGTGTAAGATCACTTTACACACACACACATACACACACGCAAACACATCTTTTTTAAAGGGAAGCAAACCATGTTGACAGAAGTAGCACAGTGACCATTAAGACCAGAAAGTTCTAGTTAAGCTGACGCTGTCCTGAAACTACTTTTGTACTCAAACTCTTGATAAATGTTTCCTATTTTAGAAACATGAATTCTTCCAAGGTGCCCCTGGGGGAAAGCCCTTCAAGCTTTTGTGATTCCCTCTAAATGTTTAAAATCATGCTCTCCTTATGTGTTCTGAGTAACAATTATTGGCTTCTTTCCTGGAAATAAAATGACTTCCTCTTTTTTTCCTCTTTATTGGCTTCATGCTGTGTCCTGCTTTTTCTTAAAAACCGTGATTTAGTTTTATCATTCAAGTGATAAAAATAATGATTTTTAGCTCCCCTTTTAAAATAGTGTAACTGAGGTTTAAAAAACAAAAAAACAAAAAAACAAAAAACAAACAAAAAACTACCAATAAGGTAATACAGTGAACAAAAAAATTTATGCAGTATTTAATAGCAACCTCTCATATTACAAAATACTGGTATGACTTACAAAAGTGATTTAAACACAGTATTTCATCGATTTAGCATGTTTTCTTTTTTTTTTTTTTTTTGGAGAGGTTTATGCTATCGGGCGTGTGCGCTCACCAGACAGACAGAGAGAGAGACAGAGAGATAGAAAGTGAGAAATCACCCCCTAGGAGGAATGGCCATGCTGCAATCCCTTCTCCTCCATTCTCCTCTCGGGATCTTGGGCACGCACGCACACGCGCCCGGCGTGAGTTTAAGCCACCGGGTCCGGAACTCGAACAGCGGTCAACTACATGGGAGTCCAGCAACATAGCCATTACGCTAACTGCTGGTCCCAATTTAGCATGTTTTCAAGGAAGATATTTTTGTTATATTAAATATTCACTAGTAATATTATATATGTGTTATTTTTGAATTCAATAATAATTAAAACTTTTGGATAAAATATTTAACATTCAATTATAAAAAATTGTGAATTCAATTACACCATATAACACATGATTATGTTACCAAATTAAGTTGGATTTTCAGTGGCTTCACAAATTTTGTAAGTGAAAACATTACAAAATAGTAAGTATGGCTATACTACAACAGGTATAGTATTATCTTAGTTATGTAAAAACTACATATGCATAGAAATATATGTAGCTAAATCAGGAAAATGATTTCCAGGTAGTATCATTACACTCTTAAAAATATGTAAAATATACATTCAAGGATGAAATATAAAGGCTAAATAAAATATAAATAAAATCAATATAGTAAACTTTATACAATTTTCAACATAATACCATCATTAATAGGTTAGAAATATTTTTACCACAATGTGACAAAGGCTTAAGGCATATAATGAACAAATTACACATGATGAACTCTTATGAGTAAAACAAAATATCAATATTTAAAGACAAGGTAGCCAGAAGGTGGCACAGTGGTTAAGGTGCTGAGCTCCTACATGGCTCTCTGTGGTTTGAGTCTTAGACATGGTGGCTTAAAAATCATGCCAGGCATGGGAACCAGCAGTTAGCGTAATGGCTGTGTCGCTGGACTCCCACGTAGTCGACCGTGGTTCGCGTCCTGGACCCGGTGGCTTAAAACTCACACCGGGCACATGTGCGTGCGTGCCCAAGATCCCGAGAGGAGAATGGAGGAGAAGGGATTGCGGTGTGACCATCCCCTCTGGGGGGTGATTTCTCGCTTTCTGTCTCTCTGTCTCTCTCTGTCTGTCTGGTGAGCACACGTGCCCTATAGCGAAAACCTCTCCAGAAAAAAAAAAAAAAATCATGCCAGGCACATGTGTGTGTGTGTGTCCAAAATCCCAAAAAGAGAGTAGAGGAGAAGTGAGTGAAGCATGGCCATCCCACCAGGAGCTAATTTCTCACTTTCCCTCTTTCTGTCTCTCTTTGGTGATCATAAGAGTCCTAGGGAAAAAAACCTTAACTACAACAACAAAAGACCAGCTGATGGCATGGTGGGTAAGGCAGGTGGCTCCCACATGGCCAATGGTGAGGTTCTCTGTGGTTTGAAAAACAAGCCTGGCAAATGTGCATGTATACTCCAAGTCCCAAGAGAAGAGATGGAGAAGAGATCGTGGAGTGGCCATCTCCCATGGAGAGAGTACTTTCTCACTTTCTCTTTATCTCTCTTTCAC
>NW_006159759.1:3557605-3565102 GCF_000334495.1 Tupaia belangeri chinensis
ATTGAATGCATGTAGCCTATAGCAAAATACACACACACACACACACACACACACACACACACGCACACAAATGGCACATAAACATATAAAAAAAAACTTTTAACTTCAAAGAAATATAAATGAACTAGAAAAATATTTAAAAGGTAAAAAGGCTATATTCTGACAAGGGCTATTTAGATGAACTCTATAGTCTCAAAAGTTCACACACTCATACAAGTTAATCCATTTTTAGAATATAAACAAAAATTAGAACTGCAGATACAGTTTATGAGTCAGGATGTATAGTGTAATTATCTTTATAATTTAAAAAAAGCTGGGAATAGTCAACAGGTTGGATTAATCAACTTATGTATGTTACATAAAAATCAATGTTTAATATTATGTAAACACACTCACATTACATTTTGAGATGAGTCAAACACTGTACAGATATAGATACAGATGTAGATACAGAAATACAGATGTGTGTTCATGTATGTTTTAGAGCAACTATTTAATAAATATGTAAACTAAATGAAAAAGACAATAAAGTATTAACATTGTATATCCCTGAATGAAAAAGTACACACTATTTCTTTCTCTGGTTACTTTTCTGTATTTTCCAAGTATTCAGCATTTTTTATAACTAGAAGAAAAGTGACTTTTTAAAATTAAAGTAATTTTGTATTCAAATGATATATTTTTATCTCAAGTCTCTCAATTGTATTATTAATAATTTAGTGAAGCAGAGGGCCTAAACAGTTTTTATCATATTAAAGAATTTTCAAAAGAGTGTATAAATCTATTCAGAAATAGCTTTGTTTTTATTTACCAGCATTACCCAGAGGTAAATGGATTTCTGTTACTAAATCACTCGTAATTCTTTTGAGTCCAAGAATTTTTTGCTTTTGTTACTAACATAAAATCATAATTGCCTCCAGGCAATTAATAAAATGACAGTACAGGATGCAAATAGAATATTAAAATTCCATGTAGACTTATAATTTCTATAGTTCTTTTGAAATAAGGAAATTTATTTTTCTTGAATAACTTTGTTCCACTTCATGTAGGGCATTGTGATGAATCACAGCACATTTATCATATTGTAAAATCCCTATAGGATTAACAAGTAGGCATTATAACTTTATCTGATATACAGTTGCTGGATTAACAAGTAGGCATTATAACTTTATCTGTTATACAGTTGCTCTCAGAGGTAAGTGATTTACCTAAAGTCACACAGCTAATACAGATATGTTAGAACGAAACTCTGTTTTATACCAGTGTAGTTGACTTTAGCACACCTACTTAGCATCGTTAGTATATGTCATGTAATATGAGAAACGGAAAAATTAATAGATTTGAATACATCTTATATGGGTGTTTTTTACCTAAAAATTTAGAAATTTCTTGATAGTGAAAGGAAGATAAACTCTCACTAGTTGCATGGTAGATTTTCTTCAACAAAGACATTGCATATATTCTAAGGAAACATAATGGAGTTTTATTTTGATTTCAAAAGAAAACTTTCTGATAGTGATGGCCTTTCAGTCAGGTACAGTTGGCAAGAGGCCTTCTGGGAAAAAAATGTAAGGGAGACAAGGTGTAGAAAAGGTCGAATATGGGGCCAGGAGGTATGGAGCACAAGAACTACACCATTCTTTGGCGAGAATGTGCAAGGTTGAATATGATTCACAGTCATCTGATGTGCAGCAAAATAGCTTTGACCTGAATAAACTGACCCTAGCCATTTTATCTATTTCCAAGTTTATTTATTTCTTCTGAGAAATAGAAAGAAACAGCTACCTCCAATGGGTTTCCTCCCCATGACCCCCCCTCACCCCCGCCTTGTCTCAGTCAGCCTGGATCACAAGCACACACATGCCCTAGAATATGGGGCTTCAGCATGTTGGGGCTTTGCATCATCACTAGCGACCAAAGCTGGCCTTGATCTATATTTTCTTTATTAATTGTCACATGGCAAGTGTATTGGCCAAAGACAGACAGACAGAGAACAAGAAAGCATCTCACAATGTACAGTGGCCACACGGCAAGCTCATTGCCTCCATTTCCTCATCCACTTGAGACCTGGTACATGTGTGCACAGGCGGCCAGCACGTTTTCTCAAGCTACCAAGGCAAGGATTTGAACCATAGTTGGCCATATCAGACCTGGTTTTCTTAGTCAGTTGGCCATGAGGCCAGCCCTCTATTTTTTTTTTTAATTATGTTGTATCAATAAAGATATAGTGCCACATGTAAGTATGTACATGTATACACGCGTGAAAAAAGGATCTTAAGGATCCTCACATTAGTGTTCCTTCAGTTTTCTAGCATACTTTTAAATTTCACATTTAGAACCAAGATTCTGTCCTGCATTAATTATTTGACAGAATTCTTCCTTAGAGTTATTTTGTTAGAACTAAAACATTTTTAATAGATCTGGCCATATTTTAAAACCACTTAAGAAAGTCTACCTGTAATTTTTAAAAAATAAAATGTCATTATCTCTTGAATTAGCTGAAAGTTTGTAAGACACTCTAAAATATAATTATTTCCACACTGACTTTATATACTTCAGAAGAATAATTATTAACTTCAGGACTTAAATCATCTTTTATAATATTTTCTCATTTACTATAATAGTAAAATATATTTCTTTTATGAATTTATGACTTTATATACTTAATTATAGAGCAACCAATATCTCATCACAATCTACTTGGTTATTTCATTTATTTATTTACTTATTTGTTCATTTTCTGATTGAGGACATGCATATATAAGACTGAAAGAGGAAATAAGAGAAAGAATAAAAGAAAGAGAAACACCCTTGCCAGTGTCCTGTCATGCCTCAATCTTATTTTTCCTAGCCCTCCAACTCCTAAAGATCCTGTGTGCCCATATGTATGCCTACCCAGCACACTTTCAGACCAACCCAGGGATCCATACACCTAGTCAACCACGTGGTCTGAAGCCTTAAAAGGCATTATATTATCACTGTGTCATAGTAGATAGGCCTACTAGAATTTTTAAATACATGATATAAAATAAAATAAACGTTTTCATTAAAACAATGGAAAATAGAGAAGCCATTATATAAACCACATTTAATGAGCACTTAATAAGGATAAAACATCTTTAGCTTCATCAGAGCTCCACATCAGCACTTGATTATCATTCCTATGCCTGTTTGGTAGTGAAAATTTAGAGTGCCTCCCAAATTTTAAATCCTGGTCAGTAAAAATAAGAGTTGATTTGAATGTTTGATGCCTGTCTCACAGTGTTGAATGGAGATTTTTAATGATAGCAAGTCATGATTATCAAAGGTTTTTTTTTTTTTTTTTTAACAAAACCCACATCCTGAATGGGGAGATGACTGGTTCTGCTGCGTAAAGTCACATTTTGAAACAGTAAAGGAAACACTAAGAGTTCATGCGTCTATCCCCATTCCAGTGGTAACCACGCTCTTTCACTCTTTTCTCAGGATTCTAATGCCCTGTTGCTGTGGAGGATCATATCCTCTTCTTGCCTCAATTCCTTTCTATCTCTCTATTCCTTCCCAGGTTCCTCTATTGCTTTTTCCGTATTTCTGCAAGTGATAAATACTGAAATACGAGGGACTTCAAAAAGTTCATGGAAAAATGGAATTATACTATGAGTTTATTTTGGTGAACAAAATTTTTTGAGATCTATGAACAGTTTTTTGCATGATACATATTTTCCATTAAGGTTTTGAACATCTTTCACGCCTCCTCCATTTTTTAAATTCTGCTCACTCCCTTACACTCAAGATTTCATCTAGTGCCTTTGTTTTCTCTTTATTTTTTTAAAGAATTATTTATTTAATTCCACTTGTTATTATTATTTTTTAATTAGACCATACAGAGACAGAGACAGAGAGAAAAAGGGAAAGCGAGAAAGCAAGACACCAGGTCCGGGACTGAACCACAGCAGACCTTGTGGAATCCAGTGGCCTTAACCACCATGCCACCTGTTGGCCCTTGTTTCTTCTTTTTCTTTTAACTGCCAGAGGGTACATGCTCTCATTAGAGAGAAACACAGAGACAGAAAGAGACAGTAGGAGAGGGAGAAAACACCCATCAATGGCACATGGTGTTGCCACAATGTCTTTTCTTTCATATCTCCATCCTGCTGGGATTTGGGCATGCATGCACATGCACCCAATGTGTCTTTAAACCACCAGGCTGGGACTCAAACCATGCAGTCATACATGTGGGATCTGACTCCTTAAACCACTAGGCAATGAGGCCAGATCTGAAAATTGTTTTATAAAATGTCATCCCCATTTTTTTTTTTGAGAGATTTTCATTGTAGGGTGCGTGCGCTCGCCAGACAGAGAGAGACATAGAGACAGAAAGCGAGAAATCACCCCCCAGGGGGGATGGTCACGCCGCAATCCCTTCTCCTCCATTCTCCTCTCGGGATCTTGGGCACGCACGCACACGCGCCCGGTGTGAGTTTTAAGCCACCGGGTCCGGGACACGAACCGCGGTCGACTATGTGGGAGTCCAGCGACATAGCCATTACGCTAACTGCTGGTTCCCTCATCCCCATTTTTGACAGTAGTAATTCCATTTTTATTTTTTCAAAATAAAATCATGAGAACTATCCTGCCCCAAAGGCTGTTATTTTATGTTTCTACATTGACCAGTTATCAAAGGTTGGCTGTTGCCTTGGAAAGAGGCTATGAAGGCACTGTTCAGTCTAGAGGGGATAAACTCTGAATTACCAGGTCCCCTCATTCTCTAGGGTGCACAGTGAGCGATTCTGTCTTAAAGGAATAGAGTTTGTACTGCACATCACTGTAGCCACTATCGATACCACCTGGAAGCACTGAAACTTCTTTGTCTGTAGTCACAGAAGTTAATTCCATTATTTCCTCATGATAACTGTAACATATTTAGAGAGGGGTTGCTGAAGCTCTGAACTTATTTTTTACTCATAGGTAGGTAGTTTAAAGTTTAGCTGTGCTGATATATAATCGATATAGGACACATTCAGTAGCAGAAGTGTCAAAACTTAATACTTTCTACCAATGTACACAATTGGCATCACAGTTTTAAAGTAACATTGCAAAGCATGAACAGCAAGAAGGAATAAGAACATAACTCTTTCTGCCCTCCCTAACTTTTAGAAAGAATATTTTAGAAGTCCTGTAAGCTAAATTGTGGCACACAAAGCAATATATTTAATACGGTTTGTACGTTGTCCACAGCACTTCTATTATTGGATTATTTTAAAATAATCTCCAATAGTAATGGATACATTAAAATGCATTTTCTGTAGTCTAGCTTTTCATTACACAGGCTGATATGTAGGAAAAGAAAGTTATATAGATCATAATGAATAAGAAAGAAGTACTTTAAAATTCTATAAGGAGTACTTGAAAGTATTATGAATATTTAGCTTGAGAATCAAATATTCAGGGAGGACATAAAATGTCCAAATATTGGATGAGTTTGCATGTGGCAAACAGAGCAGAATTTAGAATTGATCTAAGTGGTCTGAAGTGATCAAACTGTCAATGAGAGAAAACTTCAGAAGGAAGATTTATATGAGAAAAACTTAATATGAGTTAAATATAAGAAGAAACCTTGTGATGATTATTGCTATCAAACAATGAACTGAGTTACTAAAAGAATGAGAAGTTCCTTATTACCGGAGCTTTTCACGTGTAAGATTATTTCATTGAAATGATGCACACAGGGTTCAAGCATTTTTTATTCTTCTAGATAAACTTTTAGACCTTTATACACCCTGAATTCTGTGGTTCTATATAAACTTCCTTTTACTTTCTTTTAGACTAAGTGAAATTGAAGCAAAATTTTGTCACTACTCACAAAGAAAAGAGGGAGATAAAGAATAACTAGTTAGATTCATGCTATTCAGTGTCTAAAGACTATTTTGGTTTGGGAAGAGCAGATGGCATAATGGTTACACTGCTGAACTCCAACATAGTTGACCACTGTTCAAGTTCCAGACCCGGTGTCTTAAAACTCAGGGTGGACACATGTGCATTGGTGGCCAAAATCCCAAAAGGAGAATGGAGAAGAAGGGATTGCAGCATGGCCATCCCTAGGGAAAAGTGATTTCTCTTATTCTGTCTGTCTGTCTCTGTCTCTCCAGTTAGTAAACACGCCCTACAGCAAAAATCTCTCTAAAAAAAAAAAAAGAAAGAGAATATTTTGGTTCAAAGCAAAAATCTCTCTAAAAAATAAAAGAAAGAGACTATTTTGGTTCAAAATTAATCCAAAGATAATTTTACACTGATGTTAGTACAAAGTCAGAAATATATTGTGATTTCTTGACTAAATAGGTTTATGTGGACGAGTTAGAATTATTTAAACTTGGGACTAGCTCACCAGAGAGAGAGAAAGCAAGAAATAACCTCCCAAGAGGGAATGGCCACGTCACAATCCCTTCTCCATTTTCCTCTTGGAATCTTGGGCACACATGCACACAGGCCTGGCATGAGTCTAAGCCACAGGGTCTAGGACTTGCACTGCGGTCAACTACATGGGAGTCCAGCAACATAGACATTATGCCATCTGCTGGTCCTTCATTTGTATAGTTTTAAACTCACTTTTCTCTATCTCTTCAGCAAGGAAAACTTTAGACACAGGAAGGTGGGGCAGATTTCCAGAAGGGCCATGATTACCATCAATACATCTGAGGCAAAATGTGCATTGACCAAGAAGGTGAAAAATAGAGTGTGCTAAGGTTTGACTGCATCCCCCAAAATTCATGTGTTAAAACCTGGTGAGGCATTGTAACTGCTAAAAGAGTGGAATTGTAACAGTGCTGAAAGAGTGGAAATCTAATCGAGTGTTGAAGTTAAGGGATGGAGTTTCTGGAAGGTGATTAAGATTAGACAGGTCTTCAGTTTGGGGACCTATGATTGATTGTCTGTGCTTTATAAGAAGAGCACAATGAGACACACAGACACAGGTATGAGCAAGCTGGTCTCATGTGATATCAACCACTTCAGGACTCTACTGGAAGACTCCCCACCAACAGGAATTCTCAAGATCCTTGACCTTGGATCTCCAAAACCATAAGCAAAATAAACCCTCATTCTTCTAAATTACCCAGATGCAAATATTCAGTTATTAAACAGTAGAAAATGAACTAAAACACAGTAAGTGAGATAATTTCTGTTTTTTTTTTTTCATGTTTACTTAACTAGTGCCTAATATTAAGAACACTCAAATCAATTCAGTTGTCAATGAGGACTATCAGGGAGACTATCAGGGAGAATACAAGTAAACTTTAAATACACTTTTAAATTTTGACTTAAGGGAGCAGGAGATTGCATAGAAGTTACATTACTGGACTCCCACATGACCAAACACAGTTTGAGTACCAGACATGGTGGCTTGAAACTCATGCCGGGCGCACTTGGTGCATGATCCCCAAGATCCTGAGAGGAAAATGGAGGAGCAGGGATTGAGGTGTGATCATCCTCCCTGTGTGTATGTGTGTGTGTGTGGGGGGG
>NW_006159759.1:3565429-3581840 GCF_000334495.1 Tupaia belangeri chinensis
GTGTGTGTGTGTGCGTGTGTTTGTGTGTGTGTATGTGTGTGCTCCAAATCCTGAGGAGAATGGGGAAAAGGGATTGCAGTGTGGACACTGGAGGAGAGTGGATATCTCCCTTTCTCTGTCCAGCATGCATACATACCTACAGCAAAAGCCCAGAAGTAATAATAAAAAAAGTAATTTTCTGGTAAATACTATATATCCTGTATTAGAATTAGAATAGCTAATAAATAAATGACAAATCAAGAAATTGGGGCATAAATTTAATAAATGTCTGAGTCCTGTAACCTTGCACATTTCTGTTTGAATAGGTATCTAAAGTGCAATGGTTTATAAATGAACAACGTTATGCCACTGTGGCTTACCAATGTAATATATAATGTCTCATCTTATTTGTTTTTTAAAAAATATTTATAAGCAGGGTTTGATAAATTCAATAGTTTACTCACACATATGACTGAAAATGTATGTACATAACATTTCTGAGAAACTTTCAGATCAGAGAATGTCTAGTAAAGTTTAGTCTGTGTTAACTGTCATGCTTTTCCCTTTGAGATGACTTATGCAATAGGATATTTTCTGTCTTTTCTCCTTCATTCCCTCCTTCCTCCCTCAATTTCTACCTTCTCATTTTCTATATGTATAAACATTTTCCCATGTTTTTATCTATAATTTCTATCTTTATATATATGTATATATTTTATATACATATACACTCACATATATATGTCTACATAGACAGATTTTAGACAATTGATATTACTTATTGCCACTCATTAAATATTTGTAAAGTATTAATATTTTATCTTCTCCAGCAACACATAAAAGAAAATAAAATAGGTAATTCTGTTATTCCAATTTGGGTTTTTGACATCAATATACATATGGCATTTATAATCAGATAGTAGATCATCAGGGAAAGTCATGACATATTTTTCTGTTTTCCATGCCAAATGTGTCATAACTTTCTCAATGACCCAATACATGGAAATGAACTAGTCTCTGAAAGACAAGTTACTAAAGACAAAAATATGTTGACATATGTAAATATAGCTATGTGGTAGGGTCTTAAAGTTATTGTCACTTGCTGATATTCATATATTCCATTAGACAAAATTATAAATTTATCAGTAAAATAAGAGAAGTGTGTGTGTGTGTGTGTGTGTGTGTGTGTGCATATCCATGTCTCAATTAACAACAAACAGAATGAGACTTACATTGATTTTGTTCCTGAAATCCTAAATTTATGTATGAATTGTTTACATTTGATAGTTCAAAATTGTTTTTCTAAATGAAATTAATATAAACTAGCATACATATTTGGAATGTCATCATAGGTTATTATCATTATAGTCATCCTTATTATTACCATTGTCATTTAAGGTTTTTGCCATAGCAGGGATAGACAGAGAAAAAAAGAGGGAAAGTGAGAAATCACTCCCCCCAGGGGAATGACCATGTCCCAACTCCTTTTCCATTCTCCTCTTGGGATTTTGGGAATGCACTCACATGTTCCTGGCATGATTTTCAAGGCACAAGGTCTGATACTTGAACTGCAGTCAAACACGTTTGAGTCCAACACCTTAACTACTCCGGCACAAGGTCTGATACTTGAACTGCAGTCAAATACATTTGAGTCCAACACCTTAACCACTCCACCACCTGCTGGACTCCATAGGTTATTATTTTTATTTCATTTTAAACTTATAAAATATACTGTAAGTATGCTTCTGGGACACAGGTAAAGAAAACCATATGACTATTAACCTTTTTTTTTTTAAGACTTTTGCTGTAGAATGCATGCACTTGCCAGAGAGACAGAGAGAAGCAGATCAACAGAAAGCAAGAAATCACTAGTCCCCTCCCCACCCCCAGGGTAGATGGCAATATCAATCCCTTATCATTCATTCGTTCTCTTCTCAGGCTTTTGGCCACATATGCACATGCATCTGACATGAGTTTTAGGCCACCAGGTCCAGGGCTCGAACCGTGGTTGACCATGTGGGAATCCAGCAACATAACCATTATGCCATCTGCTGGTCGCTATGACTGTTGATCATAATAAAATTTTTTTTTTTTTCCACAAAGGCCTGAGTATTTATGTGTTTTCCATCAGGGAGAATATGCTGAAAGGAGTGCTTTGTATGAATGTAGGTGACATTTGTGTCACCCTTGTAACATAGAATGGAATTTAGATAATGGTAATATTATGTATAGGCCTATTTTACCTTGCTGATTTCTAAACAGGAAACAAGTTATAATGATCAGCTGTTGATCAGCGGTATTTCATCGTAAGCTAAGAAGCAGAACTTTAGAGATGTTTTTGGGGTGTGTATCATCTGTGTCTCTGAGATAGCATAAAAAATTTAATCATTTCCCCAGATTAGCTTTCTATTGTCAATTAAGTATATAGAGATAGATTAAGTCCTCTTAATAATTGCTATATATTGACTTTTTAATTGTAGAATTATCCTGATATGTTGTTTATAGTAAATATCTCTAATAATTCCTAACAGTTCATTGGCTTACTTCTAGTAGTTCATTTGTTTATTTCTCTTTTTTAACCCTCTAGATATTATTTACTGGGACTTCAAAATAATGTAATCATCCCTCTGCTTGTAGAACCTTTCCAATTTTCAGTAACTTATATAAGTTTCAGAAAAAATGGGATAATTCCAGAAGTGTTTCTCTTGTGCTTCTCTGCTTCTGCATTCCCCATATGATACATTAGAATAGTAATATTTAGAGAAAATCATTCTATTTGTCAGATGAAAAATAATATTTCTTTCTTTCTTTTATTTTAAAATTACCAGTGGGCAAATACTCTTGACATAGAGGGTGGGGGTGCAACCCACAATGGAGTGTGGTCTCACTGCAATCCTTTCTTCCCAACACTCGGTCTCCTGGGAGCCCTGGGTACATGTGCACATGAGCAGAGTGTCTTTCAAGCTTCGGAAGCAAGAACCAAACCATCATGGCCAGTGATGTGGGAGCTAGCTTTCCACGCACAGGCCTTAACCACTATACTGTTCAGCTGATCCTAACTGAATTGAGTTCTTTACATTAGTTTAGACATTTGTTTTGTCTCAGTGTTGATTTCTATGGCATCAAGGGAACATACCATAACACTGTTGGTATATACTGTTTCCAAGGTATTAATCTGGCCCTCTCAATGAGACCTTTTTGTTCTGTATTATTTCAAAACACAAAAGTAAAACCATAGACATTCCTTTAACATATGTCTTTTCTCATAGTAACAGCTGGAAAAGTGTAAATAAAGGTAATTAAATCTTTAAAATACAACTTAAGAATTGACTATCATCAGTAATGTGGGAAATCATAGTCTTTCAACTTAGAGTTATATGTGATTTTCAATTCATTTAGATAGTATACTTCAGGAAAGGAGACTATGTAGTTAAGAGTTAATTAAGGGACCAGCAGATGGCATAATGATTATGTTGCTGGACTCCCTTGTAATGGACTACAGTTTAAGTCTGGGACCTGGCAGCTTGAAACTCATGCTGGGTGTGTGTGTGTGCATGCCCAAGATCCTGAGAGCAGAATGGAGGGAAAGGGATTGAGGCGTGGCCATCCCCCTTAGGGGATCATTTCTCACTTTCTGTCTCTGGCAAGTACATACGCCCTACAGCAAACATCTCTCTAAAAGAAAAGCATCATTGAAAATTAGTAATGCAAGGTTAGGTTCATATTCTTCACCTCATTGCTTTTTGTCCAAGTAATATTTATGTAATCAAATAATCAAAAGTACTGATGAAAATTACTATTTCTAAAGAGAAAAAAACAAGCTAGTGCTCTTGTTTTCATGATCTGAATTACAATTACACATAACATACCTTTAATAATCACTTAGCAAATGGGCAATTAATAGAAAGTATATTGTATTTAAAGTTAACAAGTATTAGTGGTCTGCACTTGTACACAGACTATGGTAACAAAAGGGGTTCCAGGGATAGATACCCAGTGTGAACTAGCTTAGGCACAGAGAAGGATCCACTGGAAGGACATTGCATTATCATATATAATTGTAGCATAGATGAACAAACAAAACTGAGGACAGTGATGTGACTGGGCATCAGAAACAAGCTCCATAAAAATGTACACACTGCCAATTTTTTCTGAGTTCTCAACTCTGAATGATTCCAAATGGGCTCAAAGTTTTTGGCCTATGCTCTCAGAAAAACAAAATTGCTACTCATTGAGGTACAGAAGCCTGCAGAAAGAGCTATTTGGATGAAAGCAGTTCTGAGAAATCAAGCATTTTATTTAGGGCATATTGAGTTTATCATCATCATTCCTTATCTTGATTCCTACAGTAATTTAGAAACTGGCATCCTTTCTTCTATCCTTTCCATCATTTCTGCACATCCCCTATGCCCTAGTATATTCTCAAATTACAGCTAGTACAATACTTTTTTTGTCACAACTTTTTTTTTCTTTTTTGAGAGGGAGAGATTTTTACTATAGGGTTTGTGCACTCACTGGAGAGAGAGCAAGAAGTAGAGGGAAAGCGAGAAATCACTCCCCAAAGGTGATGACCATTCTACAATCCCTACTCCATTCTCCTCTCAGGATTTTGGTCATGCACATACACACTCCCAGTGTGATTTTCAAGCTACCAGGTCTGGAACTAAAACCATGGTTTACTAAGTTGGGGTCCAGTGGTAACCACTATGCCACCTGCTTTTGTTATAATTTTAATTGACATCCCCTCTTCTAGCTATTTGGGGATATACATTATGTTGTCACCATTTGTAGTTGCTCTACTGTGCTACAGTATTCTAGAACTCATTCCAGTTTCCTTTTTCTTTTCAATTTGCCAGAGGGGCATGCACTCACCAGAAAGAGACAGAGTGGAAAAAGAAGAAAGCATCCCCCAATGGAGTATGGTCCCAGTACAAC
The DNA here is from genome assembly GCF_000334495.1 of Tupaia belangeri chinensis. Lineage (NCBI taxonomy): Eukaryota > Metazoa > Chordata > Mammalia > Scandentia > Tupaiidae > Tupaia > Tupaia belangeri. Next base: position 3,570,344 of record NW_006159759.1, read on the forward strand.
TTCTTCTCTTCCATTTCTTCATCCTATTTGTATTTGGGGCATGAAGGCACATGCACGTGGCATGTTTCTCAAGCCACTGCATCTGGGATTCAAATCATGTGGTTGACCATAGGGGATCTGGTTCTCTTAACCACTAAAGCATGGGCCAGCCCTCATTCCAGTTTTCTACTTCCAATTCTGTAACTGTTAACCAAGTTCTCCCAATCCCCCCTTTCCTATGCTTATCCTAGCTTCTGACAACCATCTTCTACTCTCCACTCTGGGTGACTGAATCTTTTAGCTTCCAGAAATGAGTAAAATTTCTCTTAACATTTTTAAATTTTGATCTATTAAAATTAGAACTTTTAAAAATTAAAAATGCATTGAAAAATACCTATTAATACCTATTTAATGACTGCAGTAAGCTATATATCCCCAGCAAGGTGCTACTTTATAGTATGTTCACTTTACTCACTGAGGTTTACACCTAAAGTCAGACATGTGTTCATAAATATGTATATATCACGTATGTTTGCTATTGAAATGCTTTAATTAAGATCTTTAGTGAATCAATAAAATGTGATCAAAAGGCATGGAAAACAACTGTACATATCAGAAACAGTGTGGGAGAAGTGCGGAGTTGGGAGAGGGTGAGAAGTAGGGAATCAGGGGAGGCAGAAAGCAAAATATATAAGAAATAAGAAATAAAAATTACTTGTTGATGATAACATGTATGGTAATATACTTGATTGAGCCAATATACAATATATACTGGATGGAAAATCTCATTTTGTAGACTGCATTGATATACAGAGAATGATTGCAAATAAATAAGTAAATAATAAATGAATGAATAAACAAACCAGTTAAGTCAAAGGAAAAACTGCCCAATTGATGGTGTAGTGGTTGAGGCAGCTGGATCCTCCTACATAGCCAACCCCACAGTTTGAGTGTCAGACCTGGCAGCTTAAAAAACATGCCGGGCACAGATATGTGCATGCCCCAAATCCCCAAAAGGAAATAGAGGGGAAGATATTACACTGTTATCATCCCTCAGAGAGGGATGTTTTTTCAAGGAGGGTGCTTTTTAACTTACTCTTTCTGTGTGTCTGTCTGTCTCTGCTTCTTTCTGGAAAGCCCCACAGTTTGAGTGTCAGACCTGGCAGCTTAAAAAACATGCCGGGCACAGATATGTGCATGCCCCAAATCCCCAAAAGGAAATAGAGGGGAAGATATTACACTGTTATCATCCCTCAGAGAGGGATGTTTTTTCAAGGAGGGTGCTTTTTAACTTACTCTTTCTGTGTGTCTGTCTGTCTCTGCTTCTTTCTGTAAAGCACATGTACCCTTTGGCAAAACAAACAAAAAAAAGAAAATCAGAGGGAAGCTGCTGTCAGAGAGGTCAAAAAAAGATAGTGCTTCAAGAGGACTATGTAAGTGACTTTGATAGGTAACATAAAATGAAAACTGTAAATTTACCTCTAGATTTAACAACGAAAGGATTATCATTGATATTAGCAATGGCTCCTACCGAAACTACCACCACAAAATGGAAAAAATGTAATTGGAGAAAAAAGTGTATACTTTTTTGAAAAAAAATTATTTTACAGGGACGAAAAGAAAAAAGGGAATAAAGGGAGTCTTAGCACATTTGGATGTTTTTTTTTTCTTTTTTTGCAAGGATATATCTCAGAATGTAAGTGTGCTGAGGAGAATGATTCAGTAAAAAGGGAAAATATATGATACTTGGAAGAGAGTGAGCAATTATAGCATTGATGTCATTAAAAAGGTGAAAGGGGGTTCAATCTAGCAAAAAATTAAAGAATATGATACTTGGAAGAGAGTGAGCAATTATAGTATTGATGTCATTAAAAAGGTGAAAGGGGTTCAATCTAGCAAAAAATAAAGAGCTTTATGTATTGTAGATGCCCATGGTAGCACACGCTGGACTGTGCTCTTCAACAGGCTGAAGCAAGACAGGAGGCGCAGTTTCAATTTTGGCCCACCTAAAATTTCAGGCAGGTGCCCGTGGTTCCCGCCCCTCAGAAAACTGAGGCAGGAGGATTATGACATAATGAAGCCTGTCTAAAAATAACATGTACCTCATGTACCTGTGAGTGCAGGTGCACATGCACACACACACACACACACACACACACACACACAGAGCCCATTTTTTAAAGATGGAAGACCTACTATATGAGTGAATTGGTAGATGTAATGGTGTGTGAGCATGTGGAAATTGTCTTCTGATCCCCTACTTTCTTCTGAAATAAGACATAATATCATTAGCTGAGAATGAGGAAGGAACCTTAAGACAGGCAAGTGTAGGTAGAAGTGGGAAAGCCTTGTGTATGTCAGACTTTGACACTCAAAGTGCATCTTAGAATCAATAGCATTTGCATATCTGCCAGCATGTTAGAAATGCAGATTCTCAGATTTCTCAACAGCTTGTCAAATTCTGCATTTTAACAAGCTCTCCAAGTGATTTGAGCGTACATTAATTTTTGAGAAACACCAGTCTAAGAGAGTAGGAGAACAAACTGATAAGGGAAATAAGGTAGGATTATCTCAAGGACTAGCTGCTTTTCTGAGAATGGTTAAGATTTTAAAGTGAAATGCATTTCCTGCCAGCAATCTTTAGTAAACATTCTAATTAAGATCTCCTCTGGGATTTCTTTTGGACATTTCAAATTTAACAAAGCCATGGCTGATTCTGTGACACAGTGGTAATATGATGCTCAAGAGAAGCCAAGTTCCACATGGAGACTGTGGTCTGAATACCCAGTAGAGTCAGCCTGAAACACTCTAGGCTCATCCTCAAGTATTCAAGATCCAGCAGGCTGGAGGACTAGGGGAAGGGGGACTGTAGCATGAGCAGATTCTGTGAGGGCTGCCATCTCTCTCTCTCTCTCATGTGTGCATGTGTGTGTTCTATCATGAATAAAGAAGATTAAAGGTCTAAAACAAAAATCTCTTCCTTTACTAGTCTTCTCCATTTCATTAAAAGACATCATAATCCATCCCACTACACAAGCCAAATATCGTGGAGTCGGTCTTGATGCTTTTTAGCCTCTCCTATCTACTCCAATCCATGAGAAAGTCCTATGAACTTTACCACCAAAATCTATCCCAGATGAGTTTATTTCCATCTTTTCAGTTGTCCTGACCAAACCTCCATTATTCCTCCTGGATGATTTCAACAACTTTCTCATGGTTCTCTTTTTAGTTGTGGAACTTCTAAGCTTGGGGAAAAAAAAAAAAAAAAAAAAAACCTAACTGGAACAACTTAAAAATTTGGTGGTGGACTTAAAAACCATCTCAGCTGATGAATAATTATAGGAATTTGGGATGTTTCACACTGAGCAGATAAGCCTGAAACTGGAGGGGGGTTGTTTGATTTCTACCTTCAAATAATAGAAGGGGAAATAATCACTAACATTTTCTGGGCATCAGTGAACCACTGAATCAGACACTTGAAATCCCCTATCTTCATTTAAAAATAAAACAAAACATAAAACCACTTCATAATTGTTTCTACTTAATCACAAATTCTAAAAATATAAAGTAGAACTATGGCCAAAGAAATGATTTAAGAATCACTTTCAATCACAGCAGCCTAATAAGTATAGACTCATTTTAGAGTACCTAGTAGACTCCTATTTGAAATATTCAAGCTAAATAAGGACACTCCTGGCAAGAATGTTCAGGGGATTCAAGCATTAGTTAGGAGGTTGAGATAGGCGACGAGTAAAGCTTATAGTGTTGCTGGAATTCCATGATTCTATACTGTATGGAAACCTAGGATTCTCAGACAGTCTGGAAAAAGAGTGGTCTACATTTGTAGGAATGCATAAAATATTTCACAGTGTGGGTAGAAAAAAAAGAATTTCCATCAGACTGGCTAGGTGCCATCAAATAGAGAGGGAGGTACAGAAGTCTGAAATTTCCAAAGGATCTTCCAACTGGGCCTTTGGAAGATTAACATCTTATCAATAAACTTGGAACTGGAGGGGAAATAAGAGATCCTAAATCAATAAATTCATTATACAGATTGAGTAGATTAAAGGTTTTTTCCAAATTCACAAGGAAGTAACATTTCCTGGTTAGGCCAGGTAAAAATTCTATTAGATTATACTGCTCTACATAAGATTTTCACACACACACACAAACATATTCACACACACACATACATTTTATATGTCTAAAGACTTTTTTTTTTTACCTTTTGGTACTTTACATTGGTATTGTACATTGGGATTTTCCATACATGGACGCACACACACACACACACACACACACACACACACACACGACATTTTTCTATTCTAATTTCCTGAAAGTTCTTTGTACAGACTGCTGCTTTTCTCTGACTTCCAGACTGTAGCCATACCTAAATCCTTTGTTTCCTCAACTCTCATTCCTTCTCAATACTCTGTGCCTTTGCATATGCACCCTCCTTTGCATAGGCTATATTTTTCCATTCCTCATAAAACCCTCATTTAATTTCTGCAGTGCAGATAAATACTTGCTCTGTCTTTCTTTCACTGCCCCATTTAGGCATATCACTCTTTTTAATAATACTTACCATTTTAAGCAAGTACAGCTTGTTTAGTTTCTATCTACTGTGCACATTGATGGAAGGAACTCTGCATTTTTTATTTTCATAATTATTATTATCAAGTAGAAAAGTTGACACACAGCAGGCTTCTTAAAAAATGCTGATTCAACAAATGATCAAATGACAAATTTGTTGTTATATCAACTTGAGTTCCCAAATTAATTCACAAACCATAGCCCTGGAACTTGTTGATCATCAACATAAAATATTCAGAAGAATATATGTGATATATAAAAGAATTCTGTTGAGATACTTACCTCATATATCCACAAATAAAGGATGACTGTATATTTTATCTGTTCGATTAAAAATAGTAAAATCTAAAGAATATCATAGATGTACAAAACAAACTAGATGTAAAAGTCATCAACTATAAGGGCAATAACCTGCAGAATTCTGGAATACTTTGATTTTGCTCTTTCCTAAACTCTTATGGCTCTATGAGCTAAACCCCAAATTTAGCATTTGATTACACTTTTTTAAAATTGTTTTTAATTGTTACATGACTATAATCATCCTATTATCAAAATTGAAATTTTTACAAAAGAAAGGATCATGCCTTAGGAAATACATTTTTATGTACCCTATCTTTAATTAGTGATGAACAGCTTTATACTCAAGATTTCCTTTATAACATTTTTGAATACTATGAATAATATTTAATACTTTTAGTTACCTAATCATATTTTCAGCATGAAGGTTCTGCTCTTGAACATTTATTTAAAGGTCTGAAATATAATATGACATGACTTTCAGTAAATTATGATAGATTAATTACAGATCTGCCCTCTTTAGTATTCCACCAAATAATATCAAAGAACATTTTTACGCTCTTTTTAAAAGAACAAGTACAAAGTGTGTGTGTGTGTGTGGGGGGGGTGACAAGATGTCAACAGTTTAGAAGATAGAAAGTCTATGGGCAAGGGGTAAAGACGGAATAGATTGAAAAAGCTGGAAAGTAAGCTAACAGAGGGGTATTCAGCAAGGAGTGAATTGGTTTAAATAGCAACACCACATGATGCCAAGAAGTACCTCTAAAGTTTAATACAAGTGTTCATGTTATCAATGGTGGGACTATTAAAAAGAGTGTGTGAAAATATTTAGAATCTTTCCAAATACCCTTACCTCATAATCAAGAGGTTATGCAAAGAAACTACACTTTCCCTAGTCATGCTGAATATTAGAGGTATATTCTCAGGAAAAAAAAAAAAAAGAAAAACTGAACCAAGAAGATTCTGGATTTAGGAGAAACAGCTGTACCTGGGGCTACTGAGGAAGCATCATTCTGAAATCACAGACTCCAAGTGTACATTTTACATAAAGTGGTAAGGTCTTCTGTCTTCCCAGTTTGATTTGTAAGATGTTTACAACTAAACTTATGCTGTAATAAGCAATTGGAAGGTTCATTTCTGGAGACTAAACTACCCATTGAAAAAACAAATGCCTTATTAATTTCAGTTCATCCACTAATTGTCAAGAGGTTATGCAAAGAAACTACCCTTTCCCTAGTCATGCTGAAAATTGAGGTATATTCTCAGGAAAAAAAAAAAAAAAAGAAAAACTGAACCAAGAAGATTCTGGATTTAGGAGAAACAGCTGTACCTGGGGCTACTGAGGAAGCATCATACTGAAATCACAGACACCAAGTGTACATTTTACATAAAGTGGTAAAGTCTTCTGTCTTCCCAGTTTGATTTGTAAGATGTTTACAACTAAACTTATGCTGTAATAAGCAATTGGAAGGTTCATTTCTGGAGACTAAACTACCCATTGAAAAAACAAATGCCTTATTAATTTCAGTTCATCCACTAATTGTACAGGCTTGTTGTAGTATCGCACTACAATAAATCTTACTGGCCAAATAGTTTCAACCTACACAATGCTTCCAATGAACATTTTTAATATTATGTTATAAATATGTAACATTTAAAGATATACTTTATTTTATAGTTTTATAAATTTTATAAATATCTATATATATTATAGTCATTAAAAGCATAAATATCTATATATATTATTGGCATTAAAAGCTTCTAAGTAAAATATAAATAAACCCAAAAGAAACTAAAAAAGAAGTCAAAGAAAACATTTCCCAAACCATAATATTACTCTAAGAAAATAAAAACTATAAATATATTTTCACTGGGATATGAATACAAAAAGCATTCATGATGAAGTGAATTGAATATTATAAAAATATTGAAAAGAAATACACAAAGAATCTGAGCCTCAAAATTGAAAATAAGAGAATAAAAAAATTTCAACAAAACTGTTAAATGAAAGTTGAGAAAAGTGTCCCATGAACCAGAATAAAAGAATCTAAAATAAGAGAGATAATATAAGAAAATTACATGACTGAATGAGGACATAATATGTCTAAATAAGGAAAACTATCATGAAAACAAGTGCGGAGGAGGCCAGCAGGTAGCATGATGGGTTAAAGTGACTGAATTCCACACGGCCAACTGCACAGTTTGAGTTCTGGAACCAGAGGCTTGAGAAACATGCTGGGCGTATGTGAGTGTGCATGTCCCCAATTCCAAAAGGATGGAGACATGCAGGAGAAGGAATTGTGGTGTGACCATTCTCCATGGGGAGTACTTTCTCATTTTTCCTTTCTCTGTCTCTGTGGAAAGCACATGTGCCCTCTGGCAATTTAAAAATAAAAACAAAAGTGCAATATGATGAAATTAAAAAAAATAGACATGAAATTTTTTAGAATTATAGAATATTTTCTTTTCTTTTTTGAGAGGTTTTTGCTATAGGACATGTGCGCTTGCCAGACAGACAGAGAGACACAGAGATAGAAAGCAAGAAATTATCCCCCAGAGGGGATGGCCACTCCACAATCCCTTCTCCATTATCCTCTCAGGATCTTGGGCACGCACGTACATGCACCGGCGTGAGTTTAAGCCACCGGGTCTGGGACTCAAACCGCGGTCAACTACGTGGGAGTCAGCAACATAGCCATTATGCTAACGGTTGGTCCCTAGAATATTTTCAATTAACAATGGTCTCTTGATAATATGGTCATATAAAAATATGTCTCATATATGTCACAATTGCATCAGATTGGAAAAACATTGCTGGAAATGAGAACTGTCAGAAATATTTTCTAAACTAGAGTTCAGTGTCTAGCAACACTATCGCATAGATGATTTTAGACATATAGTGCTGGAAAAAAAATAAACAAAACAAAAACTTCCATCTATAAATTCTTTCAGAGGAAGTTACTAAACAATATGCTTCATTAAAACAACTGAGTAAACAAAGAAAGAGTGCATCATGGAATCCAGGAAATAAGAAATTATACACAGGAATAGAAAAGAGAAGAATTTCTATAACTGTAATAAAAGGGGAATCCAAGGATCATAGTTATGCAATAGGCCAAGAGAAAACTTATCCAATAGGAACAGGAATATAGAGGGCTTTAGGTAATATATTATCAAAGATTAAAACAGAACTGAAGAATCAATTGTGACTTATTATATAGAGAAGATTTTTATAGTTCTAATAGACTTTAGAAAGTCTAAATGTTTTTGTTTTGTTTTGGTTTGGTTTTTAAAGAGAGATTTTTGCTATAGGGCATGCACCTGCCAGATATACAGAGAGAGAGATTGAATGTGAAAAATCACTCCCAGAAGAGATGGCCACATCAAAATCCCTTCTCCTCTATTCTCCTCCAGGGATCTTGAGCATGCATGCATGTGCACCCAGCATGAGTTTTAAGACACCAGGTCTGATATTTGAACTACTGTCAACTATGTGGGAGTCCAATGATGTAACTATTATGTTATCTGCTGGTCAAGGAAAGTAAATGTTTGCAATTCAACAAATGTTCACTGAAATTTTTTACATGTTTTGGGTATTATGCTAAATAATTTAAGGTACGTCAAAGGACCAACCAGACAATGATATCTACTCTAGCAGATACTGTGACCAAGACAAAAATGTGAGGCAATTATTAACTCCTTAAAAAGAAAAAAAGAAAAAAAAAAGCTGTCCAAGAAAAACTGTAATATTATACCACTTGGAACATCTAAGAGCAATCTTTATAGTAGCCATAAGTATTATACACAATTTAATTTAAATAAATAAGATGCTAAAACTCAATTTTATTTATTGACTTTTGAAAATGATGTTGGTATAGGCATAAATAGCTACATAAAATTAGGGAAATAAATGAAACAAGACTTACCTAAATATGCACACGCTTCAATGTCTAACATAAAGAATCCATCACAAGCCTTCTTCTGTTAAGCTTGAATCAGCTTACCCTCCAAATCCCTCTACCCAGATCTGGAAGTAACTGCTACTGGAGTTAGCACCTAAAGTGTTACACATTTTCCTTTTCCCAGCTAAATGAACTTTAACCTTAGTTTCCAGATCTCAAATTATAGAACTGCTTTAAATGTTAGAATATGATGTACTACGAGATAAAATATTACAAAAATCGAGATGAGGTTGGGTTCATGCAAATTAGATCATGGAAGATAGGGATGGGAGTTCTCTTGTGCTATAATTTGATATGAAGTATTCATTTTTCAAAAAAATTATTTTAAGGATATTTTACAAGCTCTAAAATAGATGATTATGCCCAGCTCATTTATCTAGATAGTTGCAAATAGCAAATCCAAAATCGTTTGAAAAGATATTATTCATTTTATGAACCTTTAAATGGTTCATAAACTCCTAGCCAGCTGTGGAGTTTACATAATATGGAAATATTTTGTTATCACAGACAAATCACAGGTTGTGCTCTGATAGGTTTTGAATTAACAGAAGACTAGTAGGTTTACTTGTTTTCATATAATCATTATATAATTTAATCTATCTGTGCATATTTAAACTATATATTTATTTTTAAACCTTTTTAAGAATTATTTATTTAATTCCATTTTTAATTATTAATTTTTTAAATTTAACCAGAGAGACAAATAGAAAGTAAGAAAGCAAGTTGCCATGTCTGAGACTTGAATCACAGTCCGCTATGTGGGAATCTAGCACCCTTAACCACCATGCCACTAGCTGGCTCCATTTGAAATATTAAACTCTGGGTCTTAGTTACACAGTATTATGGTAAAGATATACCCTTTGAAATCACTAAGTCTATAGTGTGAGTCTAACCAGAATTTATAATCCATTCATTGATGATAAAATTAATCCCAGAAAAAGAGATAATGTTAAGAGTGGATAAATATGTCGCACCTTCTACAGACTATTTCCTCCCTCATTACATTGTAGATAGAAAGTTTTGAAGTTTTTCATGCTTTTAATATACAAGGTAGCATTGAATCATGGCAAAAAAAAAGTCAAATAACATTATTTCTATAAATTTCATGTTCAGTATTATTAAACCACATCACAAGACTGCATTTATATGTGACTAGCAAAGTGAGATGAATGGAGAAAGTGTTTAAAAATGGTTATTATTTATTTAATATAAACACAATTTTCTCTTAATTCTTGGTAGATAATATATTTTATCACAAATTTCATTCAAATAACTTCCTTCAAGAAAAGAATAGCATTTTCTCATATTGAAAGTCAAAAATGTCAGTTACTCAATTGAAATGTTCTTCATTGATATCATTGTAATATAATTATGCTTCAAACCCATGTCCCCCACAATATCCTAATTCATAAATTTAAAGTTTAGGGTTTCCTAGGTTAAACAAAATAATGTTGACATAATACTTCATCCTCATCAGGAAAAAAAAAAGATAAATTATGAATTGTTTGTTTACAAAACAGTAATATAACACATTACTTTTTCATGTTCTAGTAAGTGAAGTTTAATTGAAATTATGTTTGTAAATTTATTGTAGATTTGTTCAAGAAAGTGTATATTATTATAACAACTTAGTAGTAGTTATGACTCTCTGATGACATGTCCTCAGGGTATTAATTTAACTTCCCCGTAAGTGAGAATAAAAGTCCATATTCACTTCAGGGCACTTTCTATATTGCCAAAGATTAAGGTCTGTCTAGGCAAAAGCATATTTCAAATAATTTTCAAAAAAAAGATACTGTAAACATAACTTCACCTTTATTAAAAGTTCAGAATATAATACACATATTATTAAGCTCATTTTGTATTACTCTCTTCTAATACAGAAAGGAAATCATTTTAATTGCATGCACTCACCTCTCCAGCTACAAAGCCTGTTTATAAATGCTATGATTTTGATGCATTTCACTTTCCCTCACACCCAATGATCATTTAGGGATCAAATCTGGCAGCTAACAATTTGCCATTAACCGTTCTGTCAATAGATCGTTCTTTTTATAGGCCGTTACATTTTAAAAAGTGATTGAGCTAATTAAACACAACTGTGAAACTAAGCACAGATTTAATTAACATTATTTGATGGCTTTGGGAAGGACATTATTAACAAAGACGTATTTGAAATAATTCAAACCAGCGCTAAATTCATTAACCCAGGATTTAGCATTACTTACTACAAAACAACTTTTATCTGTGCTTCATTTTATATATGCTTCCTGAAAAATGCTAAGATTTACACAACCTACGGTAGACTGCTTGGAATGCAGACTGTTTTTTAAAGTGTAAGGAACAGTGTAAATCTGGGAAGTAAATTCTTTTAGCGAAAATACTTAATGTTTAGAGTTTGTTATAAACAAAATTCTTTTCGATATTAACTCTTCAAACACTTCTGAGTATTCAGAGTAAATACAAATGTATTATTAACAACATTAATGTAATAGTTAGGAAGAGATTAAGTTCAAACAAACAGAAACAAAAAGAAAGAAAAAGTTTGTTGTGGTAATGTTACCTATGTATTCCGAACTCCTGGATTTCCACTGATCATGGGCCTGAAATTCTGCTGCAGCTTAACAACTTTAGGGTGTTGTAGGCAATTCCGTATGTAGGGA
>NW_006159759.1:3582143-3591687 GCF_000334495.1 Tupaia belangeri chinensis
AAACTATACCTCTTGGAGTGTGCTTCAGCAATATGACACAATTATTACTGATTACTTGAGACTGTGGCACACGACTCCTCTGAGGATTAATTTACCTGATTTCAGATTGGTGCCAAACAGCTTTTAGTGCCCTAGTCCTCTGAGAGCTGCTACTATAATTATTGTATGTGGTGCGTGCTGCAGCTTTCTCCTGTGCAATTTTGCAAACAGTTTTATTTGTGTCAAAGTTATTCAATTCATATCAATTTTATTCATCAAAAAGACTTCATGCATCCCTATTTCAGATTTTGATGAGTCATGTTTTAACAGTGCTTATAAATTTTTCAGGACTAAAATCAAATAAGTGAAGTAAGAACTGATATGATACTGCTTACAAACAAATCTAGCAGCCATAAGAACGAGTTCTTATTCACTTTTACAATCTATTTTCTATTTTGAGAATTATAATTTGACCTCATTTCATAGATGACAAAATATGTTACTGCCTATGAAATAATAAAGTAGGTTAAATGCTTCTTTTTGTTTGCTTTTCTTTTTCAGACACCTTTTGTAAGACACAGGAGTAAATTTTGGCATACACACACAAAGTATGTTGAATGAAATTCTGCCATTTTGCTAAAGTAATACGAAAAATTTCTAACAAAACAACTTTATAAATTGCTATCCAAAAATCTGTGCTTAAATGTTTAAAATATATATATTATAGTGAAAGGAATTCAACAAGTTAATGAAAACATGAGAAGCAGTTAGAATTCATGGCCAAAACTCTGAGAGTTGCATCAGAAGCTATACTTAGCTTTGGTTAAGGTAGTAAGTGGATAAAAATTCTTTTCAAAGCCTTAGAAATCATACACACACATACATACACATGGAAAAATCAGAGTAAAACAAAGGACAACTTACTGATGAATTGAACCTTCACCATTGCTTGCAAAACACAGGTTACCCTAGACTAAAAATCGAACAAAAATTAAAATGAACAAAGCAAGTGGTTTCAGTAAAAAAAGAAATAAATAAAATAAATATGAACAAACCATCAGGGAAGAATGAAAAGTTTGCTATGATAAGAATCATTCTAATTTTAAAGTTGTGGGAAGGTACCTCATCACCTGAATTAAGGGCCTTTTCTTAGACATCATCAAGTGATACTTGTACAGTACATATTCCATCCACTGTATAAAGTTCCTGCCAGACAGACTATTGCTCAGAAAAGATAACTCTTAGAAACATTTACCTAAAATACCAGAGGACACTAGATTAGTATCAATGAATAGAAAATTAGAGGTCAGTAGACATAAGAAGAAGGCAGACTTATTACAGAGAAATACTAAGAAAATCTTGCTGATAACATGATTTTACAAAAAAAGAAATAATTCAGGAAAAAGAAGAAAACTAAAACTAAAATTATTTCAAGTTAAATATGCAGAACAAGGTGATATTGGACCAAAAAAAGTCCTAAAAATAATAAATCAATTATTAAAAAAGTGATTAGAGATTTAAAAATTATTGCTAAAATGTTAAAAGAGAAGAAAAAAAACAATTAATTGGGGTCAGGAGGTGGCATAATGGTTAAGTTGCTGGACTCCTACATGGCTGACTGAAACTCAAGTCCCAGTCCCTGTGGCTTGAAACTCACGCTGGCCGTGTATGCATGCATGCATGCTCAAAACCCTCCAGGGAGAATGGAGAAGGGATTGTGGCATGGCCATCCCCTGGAGGAGATTTCTTGCCTTCTATCTCTGTTTCTCTGGCAAATGCGTGCACCCTATAGCAAAAATCTCTCTTAAAAAAAAAAAAAAATTAGCTTGATAGAATGCCTTTGTATAATAAAATAGAGACTATTTGTATTATGTTAAAAAAACAACAAAAATATGAAAAAAATCCAAAAGATTAATAAAATTCAGAAAAGTGGAAGAAATTAATAATTAAAAGAGAAGCAGCAAAAACAAACAAACAAAAAAAACTACCAGAGCTTAAGTTCTGTCTGTGGTAAGGAAAATTAATAACAACAACAAAATCCTAAGCTTATCCCCAGAGAATTAAACATTATCACTCTAAAATTCATTACAAAAAGACATATACTAAAAGCTTCTATTAAGAAAACCAATTAAAAAATCAATTGCTTTCTTATCATACCTTTAAAAATTTAAAATAAATCCAGTGGACATTTTTGTGTACTTGCTGAAAGAAATTTCAAAAGAGCTTTTTAGCATGATTCTTACTAGTTATCCCAGGGAGAGATAACATGAAACAAGACTGTCTAAAGACCAGTCTTCCCCCAGTGTATCATGACTTAGTATTCAACACTGTGTAGTCCCTTTCCTCTGCATTTGAGCTGGTCCTGGGAATCTTTTTTGGCCAATAGAACAGCTTCCTCTTAGGTTTTTTGCAATGCTCGCTCTTCAGATGATTCACCTGCAAATGCAGCTGCCAATCTATAGGAGGCCACATGGATAGGTCACCTTAGGTGCTCTAGTCAACTGCAGCAATTGATCTCAAAGCAAACCAATGCATCAGTTGCTAACCATGTGGATACACCTTCTTACTACTGCACAGCTCAGTTGAACCTATGGATGTCTCTAACCTCAGCCACCGGCAAGTCTCTCCTGCATGAGAGACCAAGCAATGCCTGCCCAAGTGAACCCACTCAACTCTTGGAAATGAAAAAAAAAAAAAGTTATGGATTTTTTTTATTTGGAAGTCATTAAGTTTTTCTATAATTCGTTTTATAGCAATAATTGATAGAAATACTATGGAGAGAGAAAACTAGCATTTTAATTTATCATTAATTTTCCCCCTTCAATATGCTATTCTCTATTCAAAATTTAGTTATTAAAATAGAAGTATACAACGGATAGATGTAGGCAACTACTCTATACCCATATTTGGACTTTTGCAAGCATAGTTTATCCTCAGGGATATGTCATTTCTTTAGACTAGACCTCAGCTATGTTCTTAAAGTTCCCCATATGGAGTGAATCATACCCATGGTAAACAAGCATAAAACTCCCATATCTTGTTGGGGTTACAGTGTGCAAATAAAGTAACATTCAGAGTCTATCAAGGGAAGTATTCTCTCTCAGAAAGGAATGTATGGGCATGTCCTGTAGCATTTTCTAGAGTGAGAATTTATCACATACAACTGTTCTACTCCAGAGTTCACTGAAATTGTACCCAGAAGAAAAGGAATCTATAGATTTGATTTAGGGGGAGAGGGAGACTCAAGGGACTTTACTTCTAGAAGTCTTTACAATTTAAAGACTGCAGAAGTAAAGAATTACAACATTCTAAGCAAGGGTTTTTGCAATTAGAGTTCATCCTATTTAGAGTCCAGCTTTATAAAACTGGTAGACAGATATAGGTGAGATGTTGTATTACCTTATTTGGTGACAGCAGTCTGAAATTCAAATTTTATTTTACTTAAGGAATGTCTACTTTAATTTTAAATGTAGAATATGCCTATATAAAATACCGGAATTTAGATTACCCCAGAGATAATATAGGTATTAAGTATTTCACTTTAGTATATACTAACCTTGTCTTTACTAAACCAGACAGGATTTATTTCTAGGCTCTTGTAATTGCTGCCACCCTAGTCTGAGGCTGAAGTTCTCAAGTTGACCTGGGGCTCAAGTTCTCAAGTAGATCTGGGACTAAAGTTATCAAGCTGGCCTGGGACTGAGGTTATTAAGATTCCTGGGAGCCCTCTCATCCAAAAGACCCTTCCCAGTCATCAAGATCTAAGGAGAGAATGCACCAGACAAATGGACTTCCTCATTCTAAGAATTATGACTGTTTATACCCAAAGCAGACGTCATGTTTTATGATTATTGTTCCTATACTTTGAATGCTTTACCTTTTGGAGTAAAATCTTTCACTTACTTCCCCTCACCTATCCTACTCCTGTAAAACTCCTTCAATAATAAATAGGCATGTCTCCTGGCGATCAGGACTGCAGTCTGGAGCTTACTCTGGCTGTAGCCGGCTGAAAACATGCTAAAGGGCATGAGGTCTCAGTATAATTCCTGTTCACCCGTGTCGCCTTCTTTGTACCCACCCCGACTGAAGCATGGCTTCAGGCATCACTTTATTACTGGTCCTATAATATAAATAGATAAGGTCACG
This sequence comes from Tupaia belangeri chinensis, assembly GCF_000334495.1. Lineage (NCBI taxonomy): Eukaryota > Metazoa > Chordata > Mammalia > Scandentia > Tupaiidae > Tupaia > Tupaia belangeri. The sequence continues at coordinate 3,586,269 of NW_006159759.1, forward strand.
AACTAATTAATTTGATTTATCTTGCCCCCATGAAATGTTTTTTAAAAATCTTTCCTTATCCAAGATTTTTATAAATACCATTACAGGAAAATCACAGTATGAAATTCAGATTAAGAATAATAAATTAAGAACATGCAATAATATTTTGTCATTTCATATAGGAACCCATAAAATGAAAATAAGGAGAAAAAATATTGGAGAGGGGAATAGGACACATTTAGAAAAACTAGAAAACCACAAGTTGCTGTACAATCTCCTGAAAGATAAAAAGTCATATGGGACCAGCAGCTGGCATAATGGCTATGTCGCTAGACTTCTATGTAGTCAACCGCTGTTCCAGTCCCGGACCCGGTGGCTTAAACTGATGCCAGGTGCATGTGTGTGCACACCCAAGATCCCGAGAGGAGAATGGAGGAGAAGGGATTGCAGCGTGGCCATCCCCCCTGGGGGGTAATTTCTCACTTTCTGTCTCTCTTTCTGTCTCTGTCTTTCTGGTGAGCGCACTATAGCAAAAACTTCTCCAAAAAAAGAAAGAAGTCACTTTTCTCTCGAAGAGTACAAGGCAGGTCAGTACTGAAGATCAAAAGTAATCCCAACCCATAAATCTATAAGAGAGACTATCAATCAATAAAACAGTAGAATAAACATATTTTTTGGAAGGTGAGGAAGCATAAAATTTTCTAATCCTCCAATAAACCTATCCTTCTTAAATTTACTGCAATTTTATTGGGCGTAATTGACAAATTAAGACTGTATGTACAGTATATACTGTGCTGTTTTAATATAGGAGTAAATTGCAAAGTGATTACCACTATCAACCTAATTAGTCAACACATTCATCATCTCATGAAGTTACCTTTATTGTGTATATGTATGTTAAGATCTACTTTATGGGGGCCAGCAGGTGGTATGGTGGCTAAGGCACTGGACTCCCACATGGCTGACTATGGTTCTAGTCCTGGACCTGACAGCTTGCTCTCTCACTTTCCCTTTTTCTTTCTCTGAATACATGGATACATGTGTTCTATAGAAAAATTAATTAATTAAAATTCTTAATTTTTAAAAAGATATACATTGTTCATAAATTTCAAGAATACAGTACAGTATTACTAACTATAGTACCATGCTGTGATTTGTTCTCTAGAATATATTCATCTTGCATAACAAACATTTTACACTTTGACTAATAAACTTTTTCATTGGAAGTCATTTGAGACTGTGATCCAGAAAGAAAAAAAAAAAACGGGCAGAGAAAACAGGGAGGAAGGAAGACATGGATTACTGGAACAGCAGATCCAATACTGGGGAGCTAAAGGAACTGCCAGGAATGCTGTAGTGAAACTCTGAGCCTTGAGAGAAAATATAGCTTCTTCTAGAGTAGACAGAGATAGAGCTGGAAGGAAAGTCATGGAAAATGCTGTTGTTTGTGCATTAATAGGCCTATTCCACAGGACACATGAGGAAATGTGATGTGCCAGAAATTTTTATTTTTTCAGAGGATTGTTCAGTAATTAGGAAAACATGTTTATTTCAAAATAGTTTCTTATATTTTGCGTGTGTGTTCATTCATTAGAATGGCTAAAAATTTTCAACTAAATTGATTTTAAAGAAGCAAAATTTTCAGACTATACTTAAAATTCAGAATTTAGATGTGATATTTGTTAAGTCTGATTTTAAGATAAGTAAAATATTTTTTTTAAATGCAATTCCTTGAAATTGGTACTGAGTGAGCCTAGTGCTATGTGGTGAGTATTTCTTTAATAGGAAGTTAAATGCACCAAACTCTGAGATCAATATTTTCTAGAATGTCAGTCAAGGTGAATAAGTACAAGTGTTTAGCACAGCGAGCTAAAAGTGCATCAGAAATAAAAGTTGTAAGTAAGCGTAGGCTTAATATTCAGCGGCAAAGCAGATTCAAAACTGAACACCTCTGTGCCCGCTCTGCAGCAGTTAAATTCACGCTGATGCTGCGGCTGTGCTTTCTTCAGACTTCACTGCAGGCCATTTACTTTACTGTGGGGGACAGCGCAGTGCATTTAACATTGTCGGGAAACTTCCAGTTACAAACTCGGTTCTGGCTCTTAAATTTCTTCCATTTCACACTGATCACAGGTGTTGCATGGTGATGCTAACATAGGTCTTGTCATGGCCAGAAGCTAGTCATGATTTCTGATACGATGTGAAAGAGAAAGGAAAATTACCCTTTTTCCTATAACATTACATTTTCTTTGAGAACTGATCATTCTGCGATAAGGAAAATGTATGTCAATATTTAGGTTGAGTAACAGAAATGCTTGTAACCGTTAAAGGGGAAAAAAGGGAATAAGGGATCTTAAACGCTAATAATTTTTCAGTTATACTCATGCAAAGAGGTTCAGGCACACAGTGATACTGTATCAATTTGGAGTATTTCTATCATCTAGATGTGATTTTCTATTGCCACACTGTCAAAAATTTGAATGTTGCTTTGGAAATGTAGTGCAAATAGTATTTTAGTAGTTCTTTGAGTTTTGATGTTTCATAAATCTGGGAGAATTAGCAATTACCTCTCCAGAAACAATAACAGAGGCATTTTATCCAAAGTTTATAAATTCAATGAACTGTACGTGAATTACATTTATATTGAGACAGAGCACTATAATATAACTTGTAAAATTAGAAGTGTTCATTTAGGTGAGAATTTTAAAAGATAGTTTATAATCTTTTTAAGTAATGTCTCCAAATATGACGCTTCATTTTAAGGTAAAAAAAGCAACAGTAGATATATGTCATAGAAGAGATTGCACTTAAATGTTAAATCTGCAACTACAGTTAATACTGCCATTAGAATGAGATCGTTAAGCTTACCAAACACCTGACTGTATTTTTCAGATAGTAAACCTTTTTATTACATGACACAAATATAAAGTGGATGCGAGAAATCCTTGTTATATTCTCAGGAATACATCTCCTTTATAAAGTGTACTACACGTGTATTTGCTTCCCCAGAGGAAAACCAGTCAGTGGACGTTTTGCTTTAGAAGATATGAAAAGCAATCTGAACTTTCATGAAGCCCCCAGGACTTTGGGTGGAATGGCATTAAAGGTCAAATACCTACCAATCGCATAAGGAGGTAAGGTCTAACTAATGTGCTCTGTGAGCTTCAATGTCTTCACCAGGAAAACAGTAAGAATAATATTTAAGGTAAAGGTTATTTTCTTACGAGTGTTAAAAAGAGGTAAACTACCCAACAAGAGTTCTCTGGCACAAGTGTTACATAAATATTAGAATCTATCCTTCCTTCCTTCTTTTTTGTCCTTCCTTCCTTCCCTTCATCCTCTCCTTTTTCTTTCCTTCATTCCTCTGTCCTCCCTTCCTTTTTCATTCTTTATCCTTTTATTTTCTTGGTTCCTTCCTTTCATTTTCTTCCTTTCTTTCCCTTTCATTTTGTTTTTTTTCTTTTTTTCTATTTTCTTTCATTTAGCTTCCTTCTCATTCTTCCTTTCTTCCCTTTCTCGCTTTTTCATTCCTTTCTCTTTCTTCTCCCTCCACCTCTCTGTTCTTTCTGGAGGTGTCCTGAGTCCGAATTAAACATGTTAAAACCCTTGAGATTATTTTCAAACATATGGGCAATTAGAAAAAGAGAACAAAGTCAGATATTTTAATACTGAGCAAAATTCAATGGTATTTAATACATTAAATAATAACTCCAAAAATTTATCATATTGCTTATACTCACTGAAATACTGTTTTGTTTCTGAGCTTCATCTCTGTGTTGTTTTATATGTACTGTATAGTATTGTAACAAAGCATTTAATTTCAAAGTTTAGATGATAAAAAGAAAAAAAATAATAAGACTGGTCATTTCCTAGGTCTAAAATTGTCATGTGGTTAAGAATATTTAAAAATGGACCGGCAAATGGCATTACGGTTACATCACTAGACTCTCACGTAATTGATAATAGTTTGAGACCCAGACCAGCAGGCTTGAAACTCACACTGGGCATGAGTGTGTGTGTGCCCAAAATCCCAAGAGAAGAATGAATGGTGGCATGGCCATTTTCCCCAGGGGTTTATTTCTAACTTTCTGTCTTTCTGTCTTTGTCTCTCTGGTAAGCACGTGCACTCTATAGCAAAAATCTCTCTTAAAAAATAATAACTTATTCAAATAATTATAACAATTGATTTCCTAATTACCTTAATTTAATCATTACTCATTATAGTCATATTATACTAGAAAATCATATTGTAACTGTTTTATTCATTAAAAATATTAGAAATAAATTTTAAAAACAAAGTGAGCCTAAGAATTCCCTGGGGACCAGCAGATAGCATAATGGTTAAATTGCTGGACTCCCACCTAGTCAACCACAGTTCAAGTCCTGAACCCAGCAGCTTTAATTCATGCTGGGCACATGTGCATGCATGCCCAAAATCCCAAGAGAATGGAGGAAAAGAGATTGCAGTGTGGCCATCCCCCCTGACACCTAGGGTGCGATTTCTCGCTGTCTGTCTCTCCAGTGAGCACACATGTCCAAGAGCAAAAATCTCTCTAAAAAAAATAATAAAACTTTAAAAATAAAATAAAAAAGAATGTCCTGATTTTACTTATATTTTAAGTATGTTTTTTATTACAAGTGGCAAATAATTCAAAATAACGCAAAATCTATTCTTTATTTGCAAATATCTTATGTCTTTGCCCTTATCTTTGAACTTCTAGCTACCATCCAACTTTCTGTGACCTACATTTTAAAAAATTTGATGTTGAAGAAAATAAATTTCAAAGTCATTTAACTAATATTTTCTATAATGCCATAAGCCTATGAGGCCTTGAATAAATGATAATTGAATTAAATTGTTACTTTTTGGGCTTGAATAAACTATGAGCTCCAACACAATTTTTGGATGAGTAGCTCAAAAAAATGTTAAACCCCAAACCACTTTGTCAAAGGGAAAACTAAAAAAATATATTGATTAAAAATAGTAGAAATGTAGTTAACTTAAATGATTGTAAACTTTTGTAAAGATGTTTATTTATTGATAGACTGTAATAAGAGTAATTATCTGATTGTGAATGTGGCATTTCTAAATATAAATGACATATTTAATAAATAAATACCTTGGCCCACTAGTTTTCTGTTGCCATTGTAAAAAGTCACCATAAACTTGGCAACTTAAAAAGACAAGTCTAGGGAACCAGCAGTTAGTGTAATGGCTATGTCGCTGGACTCCCACGTAGTCAATCACGGTTCACGTCCCAGACCCGGTGACTTAAAACTCACGCAGGGCGCATGTGCGTGCGTGCCCAAGATCCCGAGAGGAGAATGGAGGAGAAGGGATTGCGGCATGACCATCTCCCCTGGGTCCCCTGGGGGGTGATTTCTCGCTTTTTGTCTCTATGTCTCTCTCTGTCTGTCTGGTGAGCGCACCCACCCTATA
>NW_006159759.1:3592169-3603610 GCF_000334495.1 Tupaia belangeri chinensis
CCCCCCCCTATAACAAAAAAAAAAAAAAAAAAACTCTCCAAAAAAAAAGACAAGTCTACTATCTTCAAGTTTTGTAGGATGGAAGTCTCACTGGAAAGAAATCAAACTGTCAGCCGGGCCATGTTCCCTTCTAGAGCCTGTGAGGGGAGGACCCTTTTCCTTTCAGCTTCTAGAAGCCACCACATTCCTTGTTCCAAGGCCCATCTTGCATCTTCAGAGCCAGCAGTCTAGCATTCTCTGTACCTTTCTTCCATGACCTCATGTTTGTCTGATTGACTACACTGCTGTCTCCCTTGTTCACCTTCAGAAACCCACCAGATTCCATTGAGCCCATCCAAATGATTCAGTGTAAACTTTTCTTTTTTTAAGTCTTTTTTTCCTCCTTTCTTCCCTTCTCATTTTATTCTTTTCTTCCTTTCTTTCTTTCTTTTTTTTTTTTTTTTTTGCCTTAGGGCTTATATGCCCACCAGAGAGAGAAAGATTGAAACAATGAGAGCGAAAATGAAAAATTACCCCCCAGGGGGCATAGCCACACTGCAGTCCCTTCTCCTCCATCTTCCTCCTAGGATCTTGGGCATGTGTGCATACGTGCCCAGTGTGATTTGAAGCTACTGGGTCCAGGATTGAACCACAGTTTGCCATGTGGGAGTTCAGTGACATAACTGCTACCATCTGCTAGCCTCATTCTTTCTCCCTTTCCTAGAGAGAGAGACAAGCACCCTTGACAGAGTCTCACCTCAACTCCAGCCTTGCAGACAGCCAGAATTATAGGCACACTCTTGAGCATCCCTGGTGTTCAGGTAGACTAGGACCTAAACCCCAGGTCTTCCCATATGGCTTCAGTGCTATGCAGCAGAATCCTACTTCTGACAGCACAGCAGGTAGGACCACTTCATGTTTTATTTCACCCACTGCAGTCAGTGGCACAGACATAATCCTAGTCCCCACATTCGTAACCTGTAATCCTAGTCCTCACACTTACACCTTGTATTCTTATTTTCTTTCATTAATTTACCACTAGGGATTGATAAAATGCCTCTTAAAAGACAGGTTATATCATCTTTTCTGCTCAGTCTCCATAGCCAACATCATAGGTGCAGATTCTCATATTATATTCGTGAACTTGGTTCTTAGAGTCTATTTGCTGTAATTTACTTCTTATAAACATCACCAACATCAATGATACCACCATTAGTAATCTTTCTTTCTTCTCTTGTACTCCTCTCACTATTTCTTTCATACATTAATTTATGTTTGTATAAACATTTATTAAACACTTACTGTGTACTAACACCATGCACAACATTGAGGTACAAGCTAGACTATAACTGAAGCTGTCTTCAAGGTAACAGGTTATTTTTAAAGCTTTGCATCATGTTAGGGACCAGCAAATGGCATAATGGTTACATCCCTGGACTTCCACATAGCTGACTGCAGTTTGAGTTCCAGACCCAGCAGCTTAAAACTTTTCCTGGGCATGTGCACATGAGTGCCCAAAATCCTGAGGAGAATGGAGATGAAGGTATTGAAGCATGGCCATCCCCATTGAAGGAGGATGTCTTGCTTTCTCTTTGTTTTTTCCAGCAAGCACACGTGCCCTATACCAAAAATCTCTCAACTCAAAAGAAGGAAAGCAAGCAAGCAAGCAAGCAAGCTTTACATTATGTTGGGATCAAATTCATCAATGAGTGTCCAAAAGAAACCAAAACTAACAACAATAAAAACAAAACAAAACAAAAAACATATTCTCAACTCAACAAGAAAAAGTTGATTTTCTTTAAAGTAAAATTAGTTGTGTAAAAAAAAAGTACCCCATGCCCTTTTTTTACCTTATAGTGACACAGAGACATTTTACAATACACAAAATGTTCTACTTTAATAATCAAATTATTATAAGCCTTCTGATTAAAAATTTAAATTTTTAAGTTTTTTTTCTTTTCTTGTCAAACAGCAGTCTTTTTCATTGTCTTGATTTGTTTCCCTGTAAATATTAATAAACATGTTTAGAGAATCCATACTATGATAACTAGGAGGAAAACATACATAATTCTAATCTTCTTATTTGGAGTTGTTGTACACTCTACAGTAGCTTGCCTGGAACAGTGTGTTTGGCTTATTGCAGTTTTAGGGTCACTGTACTACAAGCATTTGATAACCTCCTTTTTTTTTTTTAAATCATGCTGAGAAATTCAACTTCTCTCTAGTACTCAAAAATCTCTAAATAATTAAGCCAGCCAGTAAGATTACTTAAGTACACTCTTTGTAAAAGCCTCTTAGGTGATACACCTGTTTCTTTGAATTCTGAATCCAACCTTCCTCAAAGTATAAAGATTATATTTCCAGATTTTACCATTGCAGGAGAACACAGACATTTAAGCCATATTATTGCAATAATGTGAGTTGAGGGTGGTGCAAATTAATTCAAAAAGTCAGTTGGGACAACTTGGTAAGCAAGCATTAATTCTACATTAAGATGGGAAGAGAGTGAGGCAAATAAAAGCATCAGAAATGATAAGGAGTACAGATTTTGCCAACTACAGAACAGAAGAAGTCTGTCTGTACAAACTGATGTCTATTATGTCTACTTAAACACACATCTATTAGCAAATTATTTCATTTATCTCTTGTAATATTCATGGTTTGATAATTATCTCTACTGTCAAACTAGATAATAGTAAGCCAAATAAGCTAGTCTTTATATGTAATATTACTTAATAATTAAGTACAAGAATGAAGAATTCAATTCAATTCTATTTTCTCTTTTCCTGATTTCAACTGCATTAGTAATGTTTCTTCACTCCCTTCATATATACTAAATTAGAAGATACTCATATTTCTAATCATTTATTCTAATCATTTATCAATTACATTGATATTAATTTTTTAACATTCAAATTGAGTTAAATAAATATTAATGACGATTTTAAAACATTGGTAAAGAAATTACTCATTATGTATTAAAATACACAACACAATTATGGGTCCAAAATATAATATCAGAACAAACATAGAATCAGAGATCTATGAGTCAAAAAAGAAAAAGGAGAAAAATAAAAACAGTACCTATGGGAATTTACTATATCAAAAAGTTCTATTTCAATGTAGTAGGAAGATGGTAGTAAGCAAATTGTATTAGTACCACCCCAAGTATGTGAAGTATCATATAACTCACATATATACAACATGCCCTATGTGTTTGGCATATATACACAAAAATGAGTTTCATAAGACCTTAAATACATAAATATTAATATTAAATATATAAATATGAAGCAAAACAAGCACAGGGGAAAAACACATACATAGAAAAACACACATGTACTTACACACATGCTGGGAACCCAAAATCTCAAAAGAAAAAGATAGACAATGTAAGTAAAAAGATGGGGACATTTGGTTACATAAAAGTTTACATTTATTTTTGTAATGTAAACTCTACGATAAAATTAAATGACAATAACTAGACTGTGGAAATATGTGTAATATATGTGAAAAGACAATGTTAATAAATATTTTCTTACTTGGAACTTATACTAAACCAACTGTTTAGATAAACATTGTTTAAGACTTAAATACACATGACATTTTAATTGTATATCACTCACTGCTTATAAAATATGTTAAATTTAAGCAAAAATTTAGTACAGTTTTTTTTGTTTGTTTGTTTTAGTTGTCATTATAGGATGTGCATGCTTGCTGAATAGAGACCCAGAGAGAGAGAAAGTGAAAAATCATCCCCCCTCAGCCCCAGGGAAGATGGCCAAGCTGCAACGTCTTCTCCATTCTTTGCTGGGGATTTTGGGCACACATGCATGCACACATGCCCAGTGTAATTTTCAAGCCTCCATGTCCGAGACTCAAACTGCATAGTCAGTCATGTGGGGTCCAGCCACCTTTTACCACCACACTGTGGGCTGGCTCAGTATGAACATTTTAAACATTTCTTCAGATATGAAATCTGTGTCTTCTAAACCATTTTTTAATTTGAATTCCCCGGTATCCATAATTTTCTGTTCAATATCATCCCCAGTGACAACACAAACCTCAGTGATGCATAATTGCTTTAAAAAAAACTTCTAAGTAACAGCTGTAAGTACTGAAATGTAAGTAGTCTTTGAAACTCTGTAGAGACTAATACAGTATTTTTATAAAACTTTTAAAATTAGGGTCAGTTGGTGGCATGGAGGGTAAGGTGTAGCTCAATTCCCATACCAAGTAGTTTTAGAATCATGTCAAATGTGTGCCCAAAATCCTGAAAAGAGAGTGGAGAAGGAATTACAGTATGGCAATGCAACCTGGGGGAGGGTTAAAACCTATCTTTTCTCCTCTCTCTCTCTCTCTCTCTCTCTCTATCTGTTTCTGGCAAATGAATGCATCATATAGCAAACACTAAAATAACTTTTTTAAATTAATGGAAAAAGTAGAAAGATTTCCACAGTTTCTAAAAATAAATATTAAATTATTATCTCAATTCATATATAGCATATTATAAATGCCCTTTAAGTCTGGTCTATTTATAAACTGATGCATAATGTAAGCATCCAGATTACTGTACATTTGTAATTAAAATATTGTAAATGGGTAAGTACAGAGCCAAAATTCAAAAACAAACATAAAGAGTATATATATATTTTTTTGAAACTTAAAGAGTATTGTTAGGGGGAACCAGCAGTTAGCGTAATGGCTATGTCGCTGGACTCCCACGTAGTCGACCGCGGTTCGTGTCCCGGACCCGGTGGCTTAAAACTCACGCCGGGCGCGTGTGCATGCGTGCCCAAGATCCCGAGAGGAGAATGGAGGAGTAGGGATTGCGGTGTGACCATCCCCCCTGGGGGGTGATTTCTCGCTTTCTGTCTCTATGTCTCTGTCTGTCTGGCGAGCGCACGCGCCCTACAGTGAAAATCTCTCCAAAAAAAAAAAAAAAAAGAGTATTGTTAGGCAATTCACAGAAGAGGAAATTCTAATTGAAATTGTATAAGAAAATATTTAAGTTCTTACTATATATCGGGAAATACAAAAGCCACTTTTAGAAAGACTAGCATCTATTCTTGTCAGAAATTTAGCATAAAAAAGATTATTTTCTGTATTGTTGTTTAGAATTGTAAATATTTATACTTTCTAAAAACATAAACATGACACCATATCTACTCATTGAAACCAGTCACAGCCCAGAAAGCACAGTTCTAGGAATGTAACCTATAAAAATGAAGCATACATTAGGAAAAATTTAGTAAAACCTTAATGGTCTGTTTGTCTTTTTTGTAATGACCTCAAAATGTGAATGAAGTAGGTGCCTAGTAATGAGGGAATGGGTAAACAAATTACTCAGTCATTCAAAAGGAATGAAATACTTTTCACCTACTAAAATGTTGGGAATTTTATAAGTAATATATTTAAAATAACAAGAATAAAATAATTAGATTGGTTATAATTCTTCAGATTACTATTTTCTTAGTCTCTATGTCTCTCTCTCTAAATATATATACATACATAAGTATATACATATATATCTATTGCATATTTATTTACCATTTCTTTTTAATCATCTGCTTGTCCCTTAACCCAATTTTTTTTTAGAATTCATTTTTTCTTAGGAAATTGCAAATTTAACCTTTCTTGGTTCAGATTTTTTTGTTTGTTCTCTTCAAATCTAAATAGACTATGTAATATTTTTAAAAATACTTAACTTAAGGAAATATTTTATTTTAAAATTCTGTTCTTTTTCAAATATATTGTTTATTTCTCAAAATGTCTTTTTCTTAATTTACTGATCTTATTTCTACTATTTCCCACATTATTAGGTTTTGTTTTTGTTTTTGTTTTTTTTTGAGAGAGATTTTTGCTATAAGGCACATGCACTCACTGGTGAGACAAAGAGATTGACCGAAATAGAAAGGGAGAAATCACACTCCAGGGGGAATGGTCATGCTGCAATTCCTTGTCCTCCATACTCTTCTTCGGATTCTGAGCACACACATACGCATACAAGCCCAGTGTGAGTGAGTTTCAACCTCTAGGTGTAGGGACTTGAACCATGGTTGACCACGTGGCAGTGCAGTGTCTTAACCATTAAGTGCCACCCCTTTAATTTTAGAACATATTTTTGTAGGTTTTTGGTGGTGGTGGCGATGGTGGGCTTTTTTGTTTTTTGTTTTGTCTTTTTTGCTTTAGGTTATGTATACTTGCTGGAGAGAGACAGAGAGTAAGGGAAAGTGAGAAATTATCTCCTGCCCCAACAGGGAGGATGGCCACACCACAATTCCTTCTCCATTCTTTCACAATTTTAGGCACGCACACACATGAGCCTGACTTGTTTTTCAGAGAGCCGAATGCAGGACTTGAATGGTGCAGTTGGCCATGTAGAATCCAGCCACCTTGACTTCTATGCCACCTGCTGATCTTTTTGTCTCTGCCCCCCCTGAATAATGTACATTATTTGCCTCTTAGGGGATATGAATATTTGTGTCTTCTGACTTTTCTTCAAGATATCTGAATATGGAATACATTAATAGTGAACTTAGTCATTGCAGAAATTGTTTCAATAGATAGTTTAATACTATAGATTCTACTGCAATAACCATGAAATAAGTTTGCACTATATTTTTTATTTGCATTTCTCAGTGGAATGGGCTCATTGTTAGTCCATTTCAGTATCATAATGTGTGTGTGTGTGTGTGTGTGTGTGTGTGTGTGTGTGTGTGTGTGTGTGTGTTTGCTTTTGCCTCAGGATTTCAGCACCTTTGGGCAGTGTTAAAAGTCCCTATGTAGAGTATAAGCCTAAGCTTCTACTTTTCAATTATTGCTTTTTATCTCACATCCAGGTGAAAGGGCTCAGGCAAAAGTCATACCACCATGGTGCATTCTCAAGCTAGCAAGATGAACCTTTCTAGTCTTGTATTTAGAAATAGGTTATCACTTTTTAATTTTTTGATTTATGAAGGAGACCAGTAGTAGTTCCCCACTGTACACAAGATCAGTATCTGTGATTATTGTCCTCAGATGATTTTAGATCCTGAATCCTAAAGAGGATCTAGAATGCTCAATTCTCACATTCATCTAGGTCACTCATTTCCAACTTCTTTGTTCTTGTTTTGCATTTTCATTTTGCTTGTGATCTTGTGGCTTCTCTTCCTTAATTTGCAACTTTCTTATACATAAAAAATGATATTTTGTCCCAAAGTCCATATTTGTAGTGAAGATAGGATCCTGTATATTAAATCCTATCATATTGATAGGAAATCAAAAACTAGTAACAATCATCTATAGGAAACCTATAAAAATTTTGTAAAATGATTTCACAATGTAACTTATGATAATATCCTAATAAAACAGTTTTAAAACACACACAAAAACAAGAAGCTCTACTTTCTATTAAATAGGTCCTTGAGTCTTCATGACCAGATTATCAATTTGTTTTTCTCAAGTGTTATACATAGTTTATAATTATGTATCATAGAAAAATGCCAATAAAATAAATGCCAGCAACATATGGGGATGGTCATTTATGTTGGAGTTAGCATTTTGGTATTGCTATATGTGCATCTGTTTACAGCAGATGCGACTTAATATTACATTTAACTAAGGTCCCCAGAAAAACAAATATAACAGTAAGTAAAAATCTGTCATTCCATTTTCAGTATTTATACCAACTAGGGAATGTTCTTTTTAAATATAATATTTCCATATGGTAGATTTTAGAAAGCATGTTTTAGCTGGGTTTCATAAAATTGGTTTCATTTGCTGCTTGTTAGTGTAAGAAATCCATGCTGCATAAACAAATACTTCAAGATCAAATGACATTTTAAAAAAATTTTAAGAAATAATTGTGGTAAGATAATTATAATTTTTAATTCTAACATATAATATCATTTAAATGTAGTTTATTATATGCATAGGTTTGTTAGCATATCTTCTAATACTACTTATATATTATTTTTTCTAATTTTGTAATTAATTTTTCTTTTAACCAACTTGAAATTAAAAAAGAACTCAGGAAAATAGAAAAAAAATATGTAGAGCATAGGTAGCTTAAGTATATGATTATTTACCTTACAATTAAACAGTCTAAAGAGTATTTCTTCACGATTGGGGCTTGATACCTCACACATGTTTAGGAATCCACTCATTTCAGTACACCAAATTGTTAGCACATATTGGTTCACAATAGTTTATTATTGATCCTTTGTATTTCTGTTGTATCAGTTGTAATGCCTCCTCTTTCATTTCTGATTTGGTGTTCTCTGTTTTGTTTTGTTTTGTTTTCTTAGCCTAGCTACAAGTTTGTTGATTTTGTTTACCTTCTAAAAAAAACAACTCTTAGTTTTGTTGATATTCTCTCTCTCTCTCTCTCTCTTTTTTTGGTCTCCATTTCATTTATTTCTGCTCTGCCCTTTACTATTTTATTTCTTCTGCTAATTTTGAACTTAGTTTGCCCTTATTTTTCTGATGATAGCTTGTTGAGGAATAACGTACAGTTATTTATTTAAGATCTTTCTTCTTTTTTTTTCTATGTATGTGTTTATTGCAGTATCAAAGAGACAACTGGTGGCCAGTCAGTGGTGTGGTGGTAAAAGTGTTGAGATCCCATATTGCAGACTGCATGGTTCAAGTCCTGGACCTGGAATCTTTAAGAGCACACAGGGGCATGTGTGTACATACCCAAAATCCCAAAAGGAGAAATGGAGAAGAGATTGCAGCATAATCATCCTTCATGTGTGTGCTTTCTCACTTTCATTCTCTCTCCCTGTCTTTCTCTGGTGAATGCATGTGGCCTCTAGAAAATTAAAACAACAAAATCAGAAAAATACTAGATGTTGGTGAGGATGTGGAGAAAGAAAATTCTTGTAGTTTGTGGAAATGTAAATTAGTATAGCCATTATGGAAAACTGTATAGTGATTCCTCCAAAAATTAAGAGAATTACCACATGATTCAGCAATCTAATTACTGGGTACACAGTCAAAACGAAATCTGTGTTGCAACAGATTTCTGCACTCCATGGCTACTGTAGAATTATTCACAATAGCCAAGATATGGAATCCATCTTTTATCAAGGGATGAATGATTACCAAAAATATGGTTTATATATATAATAGAATATTAGTTCTAAAAAAGCAGGAAAGTCTCCAATTTACAAAATATAGATGAACCTAGACATTATATTAAATAAATTAAGCAAGGCGCATAAAGACAAATGTTGTATGATCATATTTATATGCAAACTCTAAAAAATCTGAACTTATCAAAACAGAGTAAAATAGTGATTATCAAATAAGTAGAGTGAGGGGTTGTATAGGGTAGTTGGGAAGACATTGGTCTTAGGACACAAAATTTCAGTTAGAAAGGAGGAATAAGTTTGATACATCTGTTGCTCATCATGGTGACTATAGTTAATAAGAATATACACTTGAAAATTTCTATGAAGGTAAATTTTAAGTATTCTCATCACAAATACATGATAAATATGTGAGGTAATACATATATTAATTAGCTCTATTAAACCATTCTACCATGTATACAGATTTCTAAACATGTTCTACATAGTAGATATATTTTTTTGTCAATCAAAATAAATATAAATGAATATCATCACAAAATTATTTAATATCAGAAAAACAGTACATGCCCTTTCTCAGTCATCCTCATAAATAAAAATAAAAATAAATTGTGATAGTTTCCTATAATTAAATGTAACATAAGCATTAAATTTATGTTTCAAATAATTATAAATTACCTATAAACATGAAAGTTGATCAACCTCACTTTTTGATAATTTCTTTTTCATTTCTACATTCTGAGAGCCTATTTCTCACCTAAAAAAGTAACAAAACATAAAAATTCTGACAACATGCTCTGTTGGCAAGATTGTGATTGAAAGGACACTGTCATACACAGATGGTGAACTGAAAAATGGAAAGGAATTTGGCTATATCTAGCAAAATTACATATTCAGTCACCTTTGAATCAGCAATCTCACTTCCAGGAATAAGATAAGTCACACTGCTAAAATGTGAAATGACACATAGATACAACTCTACTATTATTTGCAGAAATAGAAAAGCTGGAACCAACTCAATTGTTTCATCATCAGAAGACTGGTTGAATAAACTGTGGTAAATCTGTGTACTAAAGTATGACTCAATTGCAAAAAGAAAAATATCTCAATGCCAAAATAACACCATCTTCAGAATAGATATGTGTGTCTGTGTGCACTAAACGAAATATGAAGGGCAGAATAAGGTGTATATATGCTAAGTTTTATATAACAAGGGAAAATATAAAGATATATTCATATTCATTTCTGTGTTTGTTTATATTTGTAATAATAAATACTACAATGGAAAGTTCAAACATAGTAAATAATTATCTGTGAGAAAAGAAGTGTTTAGACATGGAATAAGGCTTCCTTGTGGTTTCTGACACATATATACATACATTTTAAAGCTTATTTATTTCTTTCATTAGTGAGAAAGAGAGACAGAGAGACACACAGAGGGACAGTGCCACCAGCAGGGTCTTGACACTGCCATCTACCTCTCGCCTCAGACAGCCCTGACTCATAGGCACCCAACTGCCCAGCATATGCAGGGAGAGCACTGGACACCAATTCAGTACCTTCCCATATGGATCAGATTCTCAGAGTGTCATGTTCTATGGCTGAGGTGCCATCCAGACCCTGGCTCATATATTTTACATTCAATATTGCTTTAGAATTAGAAATAAAATTGAGTTAAAAGGAAAAAAAACTATAAAACTGTAAACAAAACCAATGTAAATACCAGCATAGCAACAAAAAGATCACATGCCAGCAATTTACCTTTAGTAACTCGAAAACACATTTTAATAGTCTCTAAATAAATTTAGTTTGTAGTAATATTGATAATGTTCATTTGGAGCCATTATTACTAGAACAGAAAATTAAGAAAAGAAGTAAAACTCAAGGTGTGCAGCATCAGGGGACTAGCAGGTGGGGTGGTAGTTAAGGCACAGTACACTCCCACATGGACAACCATGGTTCAAGTCCCAGATCTGGTGGCTTGCTTTCTCACTTTCTCTCTCTCTCTCAATCCCTCTCACTCTGTGTCTCTATCTCTGAACAAATTAAAATAAATGAATGAATAAATAAAATAAAATAAATAATTTAAAAAAAACATATGCAGCATCAGGAAAAATTGAAGAACTCAGTTGAAAACACTGTGATCTTAAATTTGTATAAAATAACATAATCATGTATGATGTATATAATATAAATAGATATCTATATGTATATAATATATATAGATATCTATATGTATATAATATATATGAATATTATATATCATTTATGTATATATTATGAATAATATGTATATATTATGAACATCATTTTTGTAAATATTATGAATATTATGAATATTATGTATATAGTATGAATATATATAAATATGTCCTCTATAAAGAGGAA
>NW_006159759.1:3603669-3608669 GCF_000334495.1 Tupaia belangeri chinensis
ATATATATATTCCCATAGCTTTGGCTCACTTTGAGTTATTAAAAATCCTATATAGACCAGTTTAAAACCCACATCTTATATGTGATTTAGCACTTTAGCCACCTATCTCCCCACTTCTAATCAGAGACCCTGAAGACCTGAAATACTTAGGGCTGACTCTGTGATTGTGCCTCTCATACCAATGCCTGAAATGGATAGATGGAGTTCTGTGTTCAAGGATACCTCCATCTTCCCTTATTTGTCAGAGTCCTCGTTATTATCATAGGTATTAGGTGGAGCTCTACGGGAAGAAGGTGCATTTATATTTCTTTCCTTTCTTTAATTTTGTATTGCAATTTCTGATTTATATATAATCTTATACATTTTTTGTAGGGTACATTATGGTTTTTGAAAATATATATGTGGCGTATAATAAAAAATTGAGAATATAAACATATTCAGCATATTTGTATTTCATTCTACTGTCTTTGGCTAATTTTTTGACTAATTTTCTTTCTTTTGTCTGTTGTTTCTCCACTTCCTACTGAATGCTAGTTCCTCTTTATAGAGGACATCAAAATACTGGGCTTTTCAGGACCAGCAAATAGCATAATAGCTATGTCACTGGACTCCCATGTAGTTGACCACAGTTTGAGTCCTGGACCCAGCAACTTAAACTCACACCAGGCACGTGTGCAATAGTGCCCAAAATCCTGAGAGGAGAATGGAGAAGGGATTGCAGCGTGTCCATGCCCCCCACCCTCAGGGAAAGGTGTCTCACTTTGTTTCTTTGTCTCTCCAGTGAGCACACAGGCTGTATACAAAAGTCTCTCTTTAAAAAAAAAAAAAAAAAAGGTACCAGAAGAAGGCCTAATAGCTACATTGCTGGACCCCGTGGCTTAAACTCACGCCAGATGCATGTGTGTGCAGGCCCAAGATCCCGAGAGGACAATGGAGGAGAAGGGATTGTGGTGTGGCCATCCCCCCTCGGGGGTGATTTCTCACTTACTGTCTCTGTCTTTCTGGCAAGTGCATGTACCCTATAGTAAAAACCTCTTCCACCCCCCACCCCGCCAAAAAAGTGGGCTTCTCACTGGGTGCAAATAACACTTGATAAGAAAAGCCCAGGCGAAGTGCTCTTCAACCTCTCAGATTCAGTGCTACCCCGTATGCCCCTCCTGACTTCTTTTTCTAAGAATTCCTCAATTACCACTGAACTCTATTAGATCAGGTTCCAGTCAGATGGCTCCCCATTGTCCATGTAACCAGCAGAAAGCATTTGCAAACTGGCTGTTCCACCTTCACATCTCTTTCTACCTTGTTCTCATCTCCAATTCCCTTTATCCATCCTCAGCTTCAAGAAGGACCAACAAGGGCAATTAGATGCCCAAGCAGGGATCAGGATTCCAGACATCTATTCTTTCAGTCATCTTTTTT
Source organism: Tupaia belangeri chinensis (assembly GCF_000334495.1). Taxonomy (NCBI): domain Eukaryota; kingdom Metazoa; phylum Chordata; class Mammalia; order Scandentia; family Tupaiidae; genus Tupaia; species Tupaia belangeri. The sequence continues at coordinate 3,605,086 of NW_006159759.1, forward strand.
CAAAAGTGATTCTCTTGTAGTAACGCTATTACTTGGTCTCTTGCTTTTCCCTCTGGTCTTATTTGATAGATTGAGATAGTGGTCACTTTTCTGTGGAAAGTATCTACTATAGTTTGAATGTGTCCCCCAAATTCATTTACTGAGCCGTTCTAATTGGATTAAGAGGGTGAAAACTTAATCTGATAATGGTGTTGTGAAGTGGGACCCTGAGGAAGAATTTAGGATTAAGGTAGTAGGGCAGAACTCCCATGACTCAGTTCTGGTGGGTTTATAAGTAGAGGGAATGAGACCAGAATGGAGAGACGCTAATGGTCATGATGGCTCTTCAGGTCTGCTCTCATCCTCATTCTGTGATCTGAGTGAACTCTGCCCATCAAATATGGCCAGACTTTGGGTCTTCCAAACAGTGAGCTGAATAAGTACCTATTACTAGAAGTCTCTGAGTTACAGGTATTTTCTTTTATTAACAACAAAGTTTCTAAAGCAGTATCTGTCCACACTTCTGATGCATATCTTTGGAGAATGTGTATACTGAAAGCCACTTTTGTGTTAAACTTCATGTTCTTAGATTCCAGGGCAGTAGGAAAAGTCAACTCAACATTCTCTTAAAGTGGCTGTGAGTAAGGTAAACATTGAGCTTAAATTTAAAAGCTGAGAAATCTAGTTATTGGAGGCAAAATGTAAAGTTCAATCTGATATTAAGAAACTGAACAACATAGCATTTTGGAAATTCAAGTACAAATTTCCAGTACAAAGAAAATATTTGTGTTCAATAAAAGCATGGCTGAGATAAAAAATTTAAAACTTTTGTAATAATTACTGTTATGATACCCTATAAGGTGTGAGTGCTATGCTATCACAGAGAATTTAAAGTAAAAAAAATAATAATGATCTTCTTAATTATGTTGTTAGGAACCATGAGTAATGGAACACCTTTTTCTTTTGGTAGATTTTTAATGGATACAACCAGAGAGGAAAATAGAAATTTTACTACATTGGACATGTTGGTAGGAACTTAAGTTGTAAATTAGATTTTGTTTTTCTATAATTAACTCTAAGAAAAATTTCTACTTTCCCCTATTCTCTTCTTTCATATAATATGTGACATTGTTCTGCATTTACAGAAGAAATTATTTTCCAATATATATAAACCTATGTTGGATGGATTATTTTAAAATTATGATAATGCTGCTCTTATTTTCTCTCTCCTAGATCTTCACTAAAGGGAAAAATATATACATTCACCTTCAACGAAGTAGGAAATTCAATCATTATCTTATATTGGGTAGTTACCAAAACTTTTTTGTTCAGATTTAATGCATTTACATCTTTAAAAAAATATATTCTGACAGACAAATTGAGAAGAAAAAAGTTCTATGTGTTGTACAATGATCTTAATTAAGGTCATAGGAAAAGAACCTTTTCAGGATTTCAGTATGTATTGTTCTGTGCTTAAAGACAATCACTTGAAAAATAATTGTCCATTACCTCTGAGTTCAAAGTTATTTTGTTTTATAAAAAATTAGTCCATTTTAGTCATCGTTTTAACTATCATCAATTCACCCAATCAAGATTACTTTTTAACCCATGATTCTCAAGTCTTATTACCCACCCTAATAGTAGTTAGTACTTATTAAGTGAATGAATTAAAGAATTTTAAGTGATTGACTCAGTCAAATCCTATTAACATAATTCTCACACCCCCTCACCTATTCCCATCTGCCTTCTCCCCAACAGCCTTCCAAATACTATCTGAAATTTACAGTCTTTTTCTTTTTCTTTTTCTTTTTTTTCTGGCCTTATTGATAGTTTATCTCTTGATTATTTTTGGATTGCTTTTTATTATGTTTTCCCAGAGAGAATGATTTGCGCAACCTAGTTTTTCCAACTATTTGTACTGATCTTTCTTCTTCTTCTCGTGTATTTTCTTAGTCACATGTTCAGACATCTAATTTCTTCCCAATTTCATTTCAGAAGGTTTCTCTACCATCTGGGATAGATTTATGTAAACTGAGTAGTTTAATTATTTAAACACTATAGAATTTGAAAACCAATGACTTGTCTATTTATTGGGTTGTGGGAAAATTCATGACGTATATTTTTTTGCAAAAATGCATGATGGTTTTTCTGACAACCCAATATTTATGAGTTTTCTAAAGGTATAGTTTTCTTTTATTTTATTTTCTTTTTTTGGAGAGCTTTTTGCCATAGGGTGCGTGCACTCGCCAGAAAAAGAGAGATAGAGAGACAGAATGAAAGAAATCACCCCCCAGGGAGGATGACCATGCCACAATCACTTCTCCATTCTCCTCTCGGGATCTTGGGAAGACACGCACATGTGCCTGGAGTGAGTTTAAGCCACCAGGTCTGGGATTTAAACTGTGGTTGACTATGTGGGAGTCCAGCAACATAGCTATTATGACTACTGCTGGTCCCCATAATTTTCTTTTCTATTGCCAGAGGGTACATGTGCTCTCCAAAGAAAGAAAACACTTTCCAAAAGGTGTGGCCATGCTTCAATCCTTTCTTTTCCTTTCTCTGTACCATTAGGATCTTAGGCACATGACCCACTGTGGTTCAAATCTCACCCCAGCAGCTTGAAAACCAAGCTGAGCATGTATGTGCATGTACAAAACCCATCAAAACCAAAGGAAAAAATTCAAGGAGGAGTCTACGCAATCATTGATTCCACAAAACAAGATGAATAGATTGTATGTGGCAAGCTCTATTATACACATTTGCATGTGTATCAGTAACAGAATTTATCCCATTATCTAATGATAAACATTTATTATAGATTTGTTGAATTTAATGTTTTATTCTACCACCTTAGAACGTGCTTCCTGATTGCATAAATAGCTTTACATTTTTAATTGCACAGTGACTCAGTTTTAGGGCAGGGATTACATTTCAGAACACAAGCAGCCACTCTGTAGTTTAGGTGATAGTTTAATATTACTGAAACAAATGGTGACAGCTTTATTGGCCTGTTCTGACTTGATGACTAAATAAAGAGCTTATTTTAAGGACTGAAACCTCTGATAGACCAGACATTATGTCCTTAATTTTAATTCTGCCTATTTTTTGACCAGGGTTTTTGAGAACACCTGGGATATGGAGGGTATCCTGCGAAGAAAAACATCGGAGAGGATACTCCTCAGACACTGCTCAATGCATCTCAGCATTGCTGTGCTCCTCTAGGATGTAGCTCAGTTTGAGTAGCTGTATTTTTATTCGTAATTTATTACTGAATTGTTATTGGGAAAAAAATACCAGTGTGTGAAGCTACTTTGCCAGCTAATCCCCAAAGGAATTTTTACTGGGAACTATTTAATGAACAAAGGATTCCTGTAGAGCATGACTGTGAGGCACAGAATTCAAGAGTGCTTCATTCCTCCTCATTATCAAGTAGCTTTGTGACAAAGTAATGAGAGTGGCATTTGCTTGAATCTGACACTCTACATATACATTGACACATCAAATGCTCATTTTCAAAGTTATAATATACAAATATTGAAAAATTAATGGGAAAAAATCAATGCACCCATACTTCAAAACATGTGCACTTATTAGTCAAAAGCATT
>NW_006159759.1:3613669-3626156 GCF_000334495.1 Tupaia belangeri chinensis
ATGTAGACAGGATCTGAAATCTACATAGTCTGACCAACTCATGAATCAATCTGAAGGCTGGAAAGACATAAAGTACCTCAATTTAGAAATTAAGGATATCATACAGAACACTCAGTAAGTCAAAAAAGATATCATATAAAATTATATGTCTCACTAGTGATAGAACCAATATCTGATTGGAGGAGGAAGAGAGAGAAATAGTGTCTTCAGAGTCATTCTTGACATGTCTTGATTTTTTTTCCACTCAATATAGTTAATCCTATAAATTTAATCTCTTAAATAGCTTTTAAATCGAAAAAAAATTCTATTGCTACCATCCTGGCTTGAGCTGCCACCATCAGTTGTCTCAACTGTTAAAATAGCCTAATAACTGGTATTCATATGTTGATGGTTCCATAAATTATTTTCCCCAAATAGCAACAATAGAGTCTTTTCACAATTGTATTTGACTATGTTCCCTTGATTCCCACTACATTGGTAATGTGGCCTAAAATGCCCCTTCATAATGTGCTATTATTGTCCTCTCTTGCCTGATCTCATTCCCTGTTCTTACCCTTTACATATGATATTCCTTTCGTTCAGGAAACTATCTAGTGATCGAACTGACAATTATGGTAGAGTATGCTACTGATCACTTTATTAGGACCAGCCTCCCACCCTGAACAGAATCCTATTTTATAGTCATCACATTTTTCAGTATGAATTTAACATTTATCAGTTTTTTTAAGTTATAACGTCCAGTGAATAATATCTAGTAAGAAATACTATAAAATTTCTAGGGAATCTCCATAAAGCAAAAGGATATCTTCTTTCTCTCTTTTTGTATTACTGACGATATATTTGTGATGTGTGGGTTCTGGCTACCAACTTGGAGAATATGAATGAAAACCTTAGCCTGTGGCTATCAGAGGACCTAGAACAATTCAGTACTACCAAAGGACCCCTGGACAAGCCATTTCAAGATTTTCTTTAAGAGAAAAATATACTTAAATCTCATTTAAGTGTATTATTTCTGGGATCACCATTGCTCACAGTGGAAGTAAATTATTTTAAGGTTTTTGTGAATAGATCATGTGCACTCATCAGAGAGACAGAGAGAGTCAATGACAGAGAAAATGAGAAATCACCCCTGGGTTGGGGGGGAGGAGGCCATGCCACAATCCCTTCTCCATTTCCTCCTGGGATTTTGGGCACACACACACACACACAACTGGTGTAATTTTCAAGCTGACAGGTCTGGAACTCGAACTGCAGCTGACCATGTGAGAATCCAGTGCCTTAACCACTACACCTTTTGCTGGCCTTGGAAGTTAATTTTTATGTGGTGTGTAATTTTTCAGATTTTGGCTCATGTCATTCTTCTAATACGTAAATTAGGCTAAATTCTCTGTTAAATGTTCTTCTAATGGTCAAGTTCTTTTCTTCAGAACAATTACCGGTCTGTTACCATAGATTTATTGCTGTGATTATGTAATTAACATTTTTCCTCTGCACTTAATTTAATTTACTTAATTTAATTCTTGTGAGGTGGAAAATATTACAGTTTTTAAAAACTAAAGAAACTGATGTTTAGAGAGGTTAACATCTCGAAGATTTTCTAGCTCAGGTTCAGTGCTCATTTCATTATTTTGCAGCTGTTTACATACAATAGAATAGCACCATTTTCTTATCAGAAGGAATCATGCACTTTTCTGAATGAAGAAGATTCATTCAGTCAAATAAACTTAACCAACAAAAGTACAAGTCAGAGATTTATAAATATTTACCTTCAAATGTATCTCTACCTGCAATAATATTTCTGTAAGTCGTATTAAGTTTACCAGACATTTTCACATAGTCACCTTCTGGCTTCTTCGTGATTATTCAGAGATTAGTATAATTATCCAACTTTTACATATAAGGAAACTAAGTTCAAGTTATTTTAAATGACTTGTACAGTCTTACTTATCCACAGTGGCAGGACTGGAACTTTCATCCAGTTTCAAAAACACTGTTTCTCATCATATCTGCTTTTTGCATAGAAATGATGTATATACATCTACATTTAAAAGTCTTCTTGAATTTGCTGACATAAACCTATATAATAGTTACAGATCTGGCTTTAAGATAAAATTGCTCCTTGTCTTCATGAGTACTTGACTTACAGGAATATAAATCTAGTCCCTATGCTCTGAAGTAACTTTCCGTTGGTCCTGAATGATATTCTCATATTATTCATTCTCTGGAATAAAATCCTTGAAGTAGTCTAAAAATCTTAATAAAATTGAAAAGGAACAATATTATTCATCAATATCAATATCATTAATAACAATAATGACAAAAATATCAATAGTAATAGCAAAACTAACTTGGTAATATGAACAAAATGGGTCTTCACAAATGTTACTGGTTGAAAAATGTGAAAAGTGTATCATTTAAAAAAAAAAAAATTTTCCAGGACCAGCAGTTAATGTAATGGCTATGTTGCTGGACTCCCATGTAGTCAACCACGGTTCACATCCCAGACCCGGTGGCTTAAAACTCATGCCGGGCGCGTGTGCATGTATGCCCAAGATCCCAAGAGGAGAATGGAGGAGAAGGGATTGTGGTGTGGCCATCCCCCCTGGGGGGTGATTTCTCGCTTTCTATCTCTCTGTCTCTGTCTGTCTGGTGAGCATACCCGCCCTATAGCAAAAACCCCTAAAAAAAAAAAAAAAAGCATTTTCCTAGAAATCACGTCCAAATGTTCTGATTTAATAGACTTTAGTAAAGTCTGTATACCTTAATTCTTTCTAAGTACTTCCGATTTTCTGTTTCTACCTCAACATACTCAGGAATTAATCATTTAACAAACCACAAGAAATTAAGACATAGAGCATGTAACTTTTGATGAGGAACAGAAACAACTCGAATGGACTGACTCAATGGTGCTTCAAGTGAGGCTGTATCCATGTGAAATAGCAAGGGTTCAGTTTCGAGGTTGACCTGTTCACATCAGGCGCGTGTGTCTGTCATTCTGGATGGCTCGGGAGGCTGGGGATAGAACGTGGATCATGGCATGAGACTCTGTTGATGGGGCTTGCCTTTTTCCCTCCATCTTTCACTCTCATGAAAGAAAGAAGTAAGCTTAAAAAAGAGAGGAAAACCTGGAGTATGTGTCGTGACAAGGGAGAAGTGGCTGATGAAAGAAAGAAGTAAGCTTAAAAAAGAGAGAAAAACCTGGAGTATGTGTCATGACAAGGGAGAAGTGGGTAAGTAGCCAAGAAAGAAGGAAGAGAGACTGAATGATCAGATAAGAGAGTATCTAATACAGAAAATGCTTCAGGAGAATTTAAGCAATTGGCAAAGTTAGGAAACGATAACTCCCATCGGAAAAAAATTAAACTTATGCTTGTGTACATACATATAATTGGCAACATTCTTCGTATAAATATCACATATGATGTAGTATATTGTATTGCTTGTTATTATTTGTATATTAATCATTGATGGCATATGTACCTAGGAAATGAAATTTTAAATAAAATTAAGCATGCGAATATAAGTATAAACTCATAAAATGGAAGTGAAAATTCCCCTAATGAAGCTAAATTAAGTTGGATATATGTGATATTTTGGATTACAAGTTAGGTGAAAAAAAACTAATATATTCAGTGTATGTGATGCAGTCATGTTAATGATGATAATGAAAACCATAACTTTAGTAGGTCTTGACTTTTCTATTTTTGAAGTTGCAGTCTTAATATTGCATTAGCATATTTTTTCCATTTAATTTAGAAATGTGTTTCTAAAGGTTGTAAATTGACATGACATTGCTTCTTTTGCTTGGTGGTAACACCATGACTTCATGATCACTTACTATTTAGAACTGAGAAAACAAGATTTTAAAAGAGGTTCAAGTTTATGTGTGCCTGCAAAATGCTAATGTGGCAGCCGCCTGGAGCCTGCAGCTCCTTGGGATTAAGGAGTAAAATAAAATTGAATGTGCATCTCCTCAGCCTTCCTTAATGGCTTATAAATCACTGGCAATAGAAAACAAAAATGTTTTTATTCTATCTTGCAGCCAAGAATTATATCCTTTTTTTAATGTTATTTTTCCTTCTCTGTATCACTTTTTTTCCATAAAGATATTCATTATTTTATTTTCTATCAGGAATCTGTAAATTCCAAAACATAGCCATAAAATTTAGGACAAGACAATCTGGCAGATCACCTACTTACTTATTATTTGGACATCAGAAACCAAGCCATGGAAGGTAAAATGATTTGTTCAAGATCACACATTTTGCCAATTACAAAGGCAGGATTAGATCGACCTGCTACTATAGCTTGCTGCTAATTTTGGATAAATTTCTTGAATCCAATACCTATGTTATGAGAAATGGGAATGGGAATATTTTAAATAATAATTAGTGTAGACATGTTAATTTTTTTGAAATTTATTTCTGATCATTATTTAATATATTTTGTTTTACTCCATATCTCATGGTTTCTGTTTCTGGTTTGGGTTTACTTTTCTCCCCAGTCAGAACCTCTTCTAAATGTAATCCACTCCATCTTTAATAAGCCCTGAACAGATATTGATCATCTCTCCATTTCTTTATTTCCTTTCCACTCTTAGCATTGATGAATTTCTCAGCATTATTCTCAAAGTGATTTTTCTCTAATTATTGGTTTTTGTACTACCTCTTAATAAAAGAGTCTCATTTGCAAAATAATTTCAACTGAAATCTTAAAGTTCTTTATCAGGTCTCTTGCTTGGTTCTTCAACATCTTAGTTTATTCAGCATTACCAAAATTCCCTTCATTCAGCAACCATTTGCTGAGTTTCCACTGAATGCCCTGCGTAATTTTAGGCTGTGGTGATATTGAGATGAATAAAACATGCTCCCTACTCTCCAGAAGCTCACAGTACTTGATCCACTTGCCCCGTGATTCAATTATTCAAAGATATATTTGTAACGTTTTCTTAAGTTACAAACACACATCAGGAATGTGCTCATTCCTACTATAATAATCATCCCATCCTTCAATTTGGCTCTTATACTTCTTGTCTATTAATCTTTTCTCCTTTATAGAGCAGTGAATCAACAGTGTATGAGAACAAAATTGCAGAACCAACCTTCTTGGCTACACATTTAACTGTGCCTTTTGTATATATTGTCTGCATGACCTTGGGAAGACATCTAAGCTCTCAGAGCCATATTTTCTCTATTTGAAAATGAGAATAAAATTAGACTCTATCTTCTAAGACTGTTGAGAGAGTAAATTAAGTTCCGGTTTCTAAAATACTTAGGATAGTGCTTGGCTTCATAAATCAACTAAATATTAGTGACACACACACACACACACACACACACATATAGACAAAAAAATTAGAAAACATAAACAATATAAAATACAAAATATTAGTAACATGAGAAAAAAAGTGCTACATGAATATTTCTGATTCATCTAATTATCAACTGATTCATGACTTCTAAGAAATTAGAAGTCATTTTTTCTCTCCTCAAATATGATACATTTTTCATTAATAATTTTAGTTACATATTATGCATCTTATCTTTCTAGAAAATTATGTGATTATTTAACTGAGATATTCACAAAATGTGAATATCACTTATCTATATGATTACCATACCTATATTCATTATATCCTTATTTTTGCATATTTCATTATACTACTTTTACATACGTTATATACAAGGTGAAGATTGTTTTTAATGTAATCCAAATATATAGTGATAACTGTTTTCACTTATTAAAGTGAGGAAGATTCCATCTTTCTAGAAGCTCATTCTACCCAGGATATTCCCTAAAACTAAAGCCTAATCCAGAGCAAGACCCTAATCCTCTCAATTCTATGAAGGCTTAGAGAGGTGGGGAAGCTATAGAAGAAAAGTTTGAAGTGAGAAGAGATTGATTCAGGAGGCTCATGGAAACAATCTGTCCATCTCTATACCATGAAAGTGCAAGGTCAGGTTGATCCTGTAGTATAGTGGTTAAATGCTGCGCTTATATTACTATTATTACAGTATTATAAAAAGTTTGCTATCTCAGGTTGGTGCCAAAAACAGTCGTACAAAGTAACTTCTTTTCTTTCCCTCAATATTTATATACAAAACCTGTAAGGTCTTTATTTTGTTGATGTAATTATGAAAAAGTTTGCAGTACTATGAGAATTACCAAAAGATAGGAAGAGAGTGCAAGCTCTTGAGAAAAAAAAGCACAGATAGATTTGCACTACACAGTATTATAATCTCATGTAAATGCTATAGAAAACCACATCCTAAATGGTCTACCACAGTCTGAATCCTGGCCCCAGTGACTTGAAAAACATGTTGAGTGCGTGTGCATGTATGCCTGAAAGTAATTTTGACAGGACGAAAAAATGGAAGAAAAAGAATTGCAGTGTGACCGGGTCCTACTGGCGATCCTTTCTCATTCTCTCTCTGTAGAGCACATATGTACACTTGCAATCGAAAAAAACGATTAAGTGTGAGATGATGCAGTAAGTACTGATGTTGAAGTGGCAATAAATTATTCTGATGATAATTGATCAAAGTGGCTACACTAAGCAACAGATTTTCTCTTCTCTCTCTCTCTCTTTTTTTTTTTTGGAGAGGTTTTTGCTATAAGGCACATGCACTTGCCAGAAAGACAGAGAGAGACACAGAGAGAGAAAGTGAAAAATCACCCCCCAGGAAGGATGGCCATGCCGCAATCCCTTCTCCTCTTCTCCTCTCAGGATCTTGGGCACACACACACATGTGCCCAGTATTAGTTTAAGCCACTGGATCCAAGACTCAAACCACAGTTGACTACATGGGAGTCCAGAGACACAGCCATTATGCCAACTGTTGGTCCCCAGACTTTCAACGTAAGTGAAACAGTCTTATATTGGAATATGTCATCTAGACATATAATTTTTCAGAGCTAGAGAGAACTCAATACCTGACTTCAAATCTTCATAAAACAGGTTGATTTTCTTGCTAGGGACCAATGCAAGTTGATGATTTTCAATTGAAGCCAATGCTCCTTTACATTTCAAAAATCACAAGAACCTTGGGGAACCAGCAGTTAGCGTAATAGCTATGTCGCTGGACTCCCACGTAGTCGACCGCGGTTCACATCCCGGACCTGGTGGCTTAAAACTCATGCCGGGCACATGTGCGTGCGTGCCCAAGATCCCGAGAGGAGAAGGGATTGCGGCATGACCATCCCCGCTGGGGGGTGATTTCTCGTTTTCTATCTCTATGTCTCTCTCTGTCTATCTGGCAAGCGCATTCACCCTATAGGGAAAACTTCTCCAAAAAAAAAAAAAACATAGGAATTTTAAGAATTATGCTAAGTCTACTTTGCCTATGTTCTATAAATGGAACAACAAAGTCTGAATGACAGCTTATCTATATATGGCATCGTTTATTGAATAATCTAAGCCCATTGTTGAGATCTACTGCTTAGGAAAAAAAATTATTCCAAATATTATTGCTCATTGACAATATACCAGGCTATCCAAAGTCTCTGATGGCAGTGTACCAGGAGATGCATGATGATTTCACAACTGCTAATACAACATCTATTCTGTGGCTGAGAGAACAAGGAATAATTCCAACTTTCAAGTCTGATTATTTAAGAAAAACATTTTTAAGGCTACTGCTGCCATAGATAATACTTCTGAAGGGCAAAGTAAAATAGAAAACCTTCTGGAAATGATTCACATTAACTGGTCTAGATGACAATAGGGACATTCATGATCTATGGAAGAGGATCAAAATATTAACATTAACAGGAGTTAGAAGTTGATTTCAAATGTTATGAATGATTATGAAGGGTTCAAGACTCCACTGGAAGAAGAAATTACAGATGTGGTAAGAATTATAAGAGAACTACAAGAGAATTAGAATTGTACCTGAAGATATGATTCAATTGCTACAGTTTTATAATAAAACAACTTAAACTGAACCTATAATATCTCCAAAGTATCTTTAAAAATTATATGTACATACATACATATATGTGGATATGTGGAGGAAAATATACATACTAAATATTATGTATGCACACATAAAGTTTATTTTACATTGATCTATTTATATCTTTTCTCTGTCTCTCTAAGCAGTAACTATTAAATAGAGTAGGAATTCCAGAAGCCTTTATAGATACTAACATATTCATATTCAGGAACTTTTCTGGAAGACAGCCATAAGTATTAAATAATATATAATTTTTCCAAAACAAAATGTTTTCAGCACAAGAACAAAGTGTAAGCAGTCTGTGTTCCAAAATTGACAGCTGTGTTGTGTTTGTGAAACCTGAGATACTACTCCCAGTGTTTATTCCATTTTTAAAATTATCCTTGAAAGAACAATACTCTGAGGTCTAAACGTATAGCTTACAAAGGTCTTCCATAGTAAGTAAGTGCTAGTCTCATTGCAAGAGGGCAATGAGACTAGCACCATGTTACAAGTAAGAACCGGAGCCTCAGAGAGCCTCAGCTACTCCACAGAGGGTCAAAGCTCCTAAGTGCAAATCCTCAAACTGAAGCTAGGTCTGCTCATTTGAAATTCAGTAGACTATGTTCTCAAAAACAAAACAAAACAAAAGTAACCTTCAGATACTCTACAGAAGCTTACCTGTACTTCATCATCCACTGCCTGCTTGCTTTTCTTTATTAAGCTTAATCATTGGCATATGTTAGTATGTTTTATTTATTCAAGTTTGCCTTTCTGATTATTTACCAGTATTATTCTGTGTTGTCTGTAATATTTTGTTGAAACTATACATCATTTTTGTTTCATTATCTTATCAACAGTAGTTATTACTTATGCACAATTTTCTGCCATGATTTGTAGATTTAATCATGTAAAAAAATATATCCATGATAATAAGTTCAAAAAGGTAAGCATTTGGATCAGATCAAATTTTCAAAATTTTATGTCATAGATATATGTCACATATAGATGTTGATATTCAGGTCTCACCTCATTATAGTCTTATCAAAGTAGATTATGATGCATTACAGTAAACTTTAATCAAGAATTACTGGGGAACTAGATTTGATCTTGATATACATAGAGATATTACTTACTTTGTATTAATTATAAAATGAGTAAATACACAAGTTCTTTCACACCCCAGTGTCATACACAAAACCTTATCCATGACTGTTTATTAAACAATGAATCTCTGAGCAAAGATTAAATAAAATTCTGATTTGATTTTGCCTTGTGTGAGGTTTTGTGTTCCTGACGAAGCAAATGGTTGTGATTATTATCAGTGGCAAATCTGATAAGCACTTCTGGTGAACTAGCCTATTGCTATTTCTATTTGAACTATAAATATAGCTCTAGAATATAGCACTTTGTCAAAATTAAATTTTAGTTGTTAGGATAACTGAGAGTTAACCATATTTTTGATATGTCTTATCAGGAATATAAAACCTCAGGTGAGGCAAAACCAGAATCAGAATTTCTATTGCTCACTTCCTAGGGATTTATTGTCTAGTAGGCACAGTCATGGATGGGGTTTTGCAACTGACGGTGGGTTGTGAAAGAACACGTGGGTTTATTCATTTTATAACTGACACAAGGTAAGGAAATTCATCTATAATATATCAAGAAGCAAACGAGTACACTCTCTGCAGAGTCTGGTCACACCTTGCTCTCTCTCATCATCCAGCTCATAGGCTCTCTGGACCCCACACAAGTGCCTGGATTAATTCAGGCTAGTCAGGTCAGGCATTTGAACCACATTTGCCATGTCAGATCTGGTTTCTCTTGAGCAGTGTGTTCCCATTGTATCATGAGGCTGTCCAAGCACATAGGAATTTTCATCAAATCTAATGAAATATTTTTAGGAACAACTTGAGGGGATAATACAAACACTCAGAATGTTAAGACTGGAACAAAAATAACATAAAAAATGTTTCACGAGTTTTATTTTTCTTTCCAAAATTATGGGTCATGTATAATTTCTCTGTGAACCTTCTGACAGCCCAAAGAAAAATGACTATACACCTTTCATATATACTACTTCTCAGTTAATAGAAAAGAAAAGCCTGCTGCAGACTCAGAGGTAGTAAGGCACTCTAAGCAATTAATTCTAAAGGAAAATTTTCACTTTGGCTTTACAAAAATATAGTGGATAGCAATTTCAATAACTTCAATGCAACACTTAAAATGAGTTATCTAAGGCTGTTTCTTGTAGATTTAGTCAATAGAAACTTATAAAATTAAATAAAAATGTAGCTCAAGTACCAGCCCTACAACCTAGAGGTCAAGAGCACTGGACTCCATGTGGCTTACTACAGTTCAGCTCCCAACCTGGCTAGGCTAAACAACACACTAGGTTCATGTATGTGTGTACACCAAATCCTGATAGGATAGGGAAATAGGGAAGGGATTGCAGTGTAACCATGCCCTATAGGAGGGTGCTTTCTTCCTCTCTGTCTCTTGTGAGTACATGTCCTCTGGAAATTAAAATTAAGGGATCTCAATAAAATGCATTCTTCAAACAGTTCTGGGGTCATGCAAATTGCCCTAAACACAATGGAGAAAATGGAGGAAAAAAAATCGTGACCCTATAAATACAACAGGCATATTAAAACTTTTTTTAAAAAAATAATTATTTATTTATTTTTATTTATTCATTCATTTATTTTCATTTGACCAGAGAAAGACAGACAGAGAGAAGGAAAGTGAGAAAGTAAGCCACCAGGTCCAGGACTCAAACCATGGTCAGCCATGTTGGACTTTCCAGCACCTTAGCCACCATGTCACCTGCTGGCCCGACACATTAAAACTTTATGATGTCAACTGTGTAAACTTAGGTAAATTTTTAATATGCTATGACAGTGTACATTGATGATTTTTCAAAATCAGTGTATGACGCCTTATAAAAGAAAGTCTAGAAACACCTTGTATGCACTACCATGTCATTCAGGTCATCTACTACTCTCTCTTGTATGTTGCTTATTTTGGGGGGAAGGCATACTACTTGAACCCTGAACCCCTTTCTTAGGTTTGGAGGCTTAAGAAAAATATTCTAGTTTTACACTATGCTTATGTTAGGGGACCAGGAGAACATGGTTCAGGTAGTCATTGTTCATTATTTCCCAGTTTAAGAGGAATTTCTTTTAGAGATTTTTGCTATTTTTTTAAGAGAGATTTTTGCTATAAGGCACATGTGCTCGCCAGAGAAAGATAGAGACACAGAGAGACATAAAGCGAAACATCAGCTCTCCAGAGGGAATGGCAATGCTGCAATCCTTTCTTCTCCATTCTACTCTCAGGATTTTGGGCACACCTGGTATGGGTTTCAAGCTGCTGGGTCTGGGTTCAAACCATGGTTGGCCAGGTGAGAATCTACCACCTTAATCACTGTACCACTGCTAGTTCTGAGAGGAATAAAATTAAATACCAAGATTAATGGATTAATTGCCCATAGCTTAAACATTCATTAAAATTTCTTAAAAAATAAAATTTTTACAAATTGATTATGCTGAATATTAATAGTTACTTCTTAACCACCATCTTATCCAAATGATGGGTCTAAGCCAATCGTAGAAATTCAATCTCCCTTTTCAATCTTTTCAGTGATATCTTCCAGGAGAGACACACACCCAAATCTGGCCATGCTAATATAGAGGCTGGTACTCTGGGAAAAGTTGCCTCACTGTGAAGAGGATTATCATTTCTATTTCTTATATTGAGTACAGAAGAAAACCAAGACTGAGCATGGGAAACACTGAATTAACATGGAAAAATACAAGTATCTTTGGTTCTATTACATAATGGTGCTGAGCCATGGCATGAAGTCTATCTCTGGACTTACTGTACAAGTCAAATGATCTCTGCTTTGAGTTGAATTTTGTCACTGATACCTCAAAATATCCTGACTAGTACCAAAATTAAGAGTTCATTTTAAAATGCTGTTAATTTCCTTCCTCTCATCTCCCCTCTGAGAAATATTATTATATGTAGCCTTTTGGTATAGAAGTAATTAATAACGAAGTGTAACCAGGCCAATTAGTATGCTACCACAAGGTATGAAATGCCACATTTGATGTTCCTACATAGTAATAATACTTGGCTGTATATAATAACTAGAACCTACTAATTTGTCTCTGAAATATTGTTATTTAGTAAATTTAATGAATTTATCTTCTATTATTTTCAGAATGATAGCCTCTATAACAAAAAAGCTTAACTTTCAATTGTGTTTTATGAATCCTTATTAATGGTTTAACAAGATGTGAAACAATCACAACAACTATCAGATTTACAGTCCCATTAACTACTGATTGGTAGATAAATGCTAATTTGTATGCTGCAATAAATTTCATTCTAGTACCCAAAAAACATTCATTAAGCCACTGATATAAACAAGGTTCTTTCTCTTTTTTATAGAGAGAGATTTTTTGCTATAGGATGTGTGAGTTCACTGGAGAGAGAGACAGAAAGTGAGAAATCACCGCCCCCCCCGGGAGATGGTAACACACAATCTC
>NW_006159759.1:3626242-3628411 GCF_000334495.1 Tupaia belangeri chinensis
CACAATCTCTTCTCCTCCACTCTGCTCTCAGGATTTTGGGTGCACATACACACAAACTGTTATTTTCAAGCTGCTGAGTCAGGACTCAAGCCCTGCAGTTGGGCCTGGTGGGATCCAGTTGCCTTAACTTCTGTGACACCTGTTTGCCCATCATTTCTAATATCACTACAGAAGAGGATTTTGTTATCTGTATAGCATTATTTAATTTTTAAATAACATAATGTTATTAGCAAATGATTTCATATTAAGAATATAAAAGAAAGTCTAGAAACACCTTGTATGCACTACCATGTCATTCAGGTCATCTACTACTCTCTCTTGTATGTTGCTTATTTTGGGGGGAAGGCATACTACTTGAACCCTGAACCCCTTTCTTAGGTTTGGAGGCTTAAGAAAAATATTCTAGTTTTACACTATGCTTATGTTAGGGGACCAGGAGAACATGGTTCAGGTAGTCATTGTTCATTATTTCCCAGTTTAAGAGGAATTTCTTTTAGATATTTTTGCTATTTTTTTAAGAGAGATTTTTGCTATAAGGCACATGTGCTCGCCAGAGAAAGATAGAGACACAGAGAGACATAAAGCGAAACATCAGCTCTCCAGAGGGAATGGCAATGCTGCAATCCTTTCTTCTCCATTCTACTCTCAGGATTTTGGGCACACCTGGTATGGGTTTCAAGCTGCTGGGTCTGGGTTCAAACCATGGTTGGCCAGGTGAGAATCTACCACCTTAATCACTGTACCACTGCTAGTTCTGAGAGGAATAAAATTAAATACCAAGATTAATGGATTAATTGCCCATAGCTTAAACATTCATTAAAATTTCTTAAAAAATAAAATTTTTACAAATTGATTATGCTGAACATTAATAGTTACTTCTTAACCACCATCTCATCCAAATGATGGGTCTAAGCCAATCGTAGAAATTCAATCTCCCTTTTCAATCTTTTCAGTGATATCTTCCAGGAGAGACACACACCCAAATCTGGCCATGCTAATATAGAGGCTGGTACTCTGGGAAAAGTTGCCTCACTGTGAAGAGGATTATCATTTCTATTTCTTATATTGAGTACAGAAGAAAACCAAGACTGAGCATGGGAAACACTGAATTAACATGGAAAAATACAAGTATCTTTGGTTCTATTACATAATGGTGCTGAGCCATGGCATGAAGTCTATCTCTGGACTTACTGTACAAGTCAAATGATCTCTGCTTTGAGTTGAATTTTGTCACTGATACCTCAAAATATCCTGACTAGTACCAAAATTAAGAGTTCATTTTAAAATGCTGTTAATTTCCTTCCTCTCATCTCCCCTCTGAGAAATATTATTATATGTAGCCTTTTGGTATAGAAGTAATTAATAACGAAGTGTAACCAGGCCAATTAGTATGCTACCACAAGGTATGAAATGCCACATTTGATGTTCCTACATAGTAATAATACTTGGCTGTATATAATAACTAGAACCTACTAATTTGTCTCTGAAATATTGTTATTTAGTAAATTTAATGAATTTATCTTCTATTATTTTCAGAATGATAGCCTCTATAAACAAAAAAGCTTAACTTTCAATTGTGTTTTATGAATCCTTATTAATGGTTTAACAAGATGTGAAACAATCACAACAACTATCAGATTTACAGTCCCATTAACTACTGATTGGTAGATAAATGCTAATTTGTATGCTGCAATAAATTTCATTCTAGTACCCAAAAAACATTCATTAAGCCACTGATATAAACAAGGTTCTTTCTCTTTTTTATAGAGAGAGATTTTTTGCTATAGGATGTGTGAGTTCACTGGAGAGAGAGACAGAAAGTGAGAAATCACCCCCCCCCGGGGGGGGATGGTACCACACAATCTCTTCTCCTCCACTCTGCTCTCAGGATTTTGGGTGCACATACACACAAACTGTTATTTTCAAGCTGCTGAGTCAGGACTCAAGCCCTGCAGTTGGGCCTGGTGGGATCCAGTTGCCTTAACTTCTGTGACACCTGTTTGCCCATCATTTCTAATATCACTACAGAAGAGGATTTTGTTATCTGTATAGCATTATTTAATTTTTAAATAACATAATGTTATTAGCAAATGATTTCATATTAAGAATAACTACTTGTGGGACTAGCAATTGGTGTAATGGCTATGTCATTGGACTCCCACATAGTTG
>NW_006159759.1:3628499-3646032 GCF_000334495.1 Tupaia belangeri chinensis
GCTATCCCACCTGGGGAGGAGGGGTTGATTTCTTGCTTTCTGTCTCTCTGTCTCTGTCATTCTGGTGAGTGCACACATCCTATCGCAAAAAAAACTCCAAAAAAGGAAAAAAAAAAAGAATTAGCACTTGTTCTCTTGTCCCCCAATGACATGCTCATAGCTAGAAAGCAATGTTTTCTAAGGTGTCTAAAGTCTGTTTTTACTTTTTGGAATTTAATAATATAATTTTCTTTGATATACACAAAAAGTCTCATTAGGCAAAAATACAAGGAAAAGTAAATTATATAATAATAAAAAAGACATTTTAGAGGCATTTTTCTGAAGTAGAAATGAGAACTAAAATAAGTGACAATAGCAAGAAGAAACAGAAAACAGAGATAATCAAAATATTAACAACCATATTAGAAAGCAGGTTAGTGAGAGAGAAATGTGAACATCTAGGATAAGAAAGATGAATCATACTTGCAAACATACCTCAGGTTCTTGAGCTGCTCTACAGAAAGATCATTTACTGAGTGAGAATATCAGAGAGCAGCAGGTTTAGGAGCGGAATATCAACAGCTTGACTTTGAACATTTTAAATTCAGATGCCAAGCAAGATATCAAAATGGAGACAGAGGTTAACTGCAATATATGTGTTATATACTTTTTTTCTTTCAATTTTTGGTATAGGGCAAACGTGCTCACAAGAGAGATGGGGGAAAAAAAAAGAGAGATAGGAGGAGGTGGAGGAAAGTGAGAAATAACCTCCCAGGGGATATGACCACCCCACCATCCTTTCTCCTCCATTCTCCTCTTGGGACTTCAAGCATGCACTCACATGTGCCCAGAGCGATAGAGGTGGCTATACGACTCTGAAGTCCATGCCCATATACTTTTTTCTTTAAAATTGGTTCAAATACTTGCCTTGCTTCTGTCTCTCTCTATATATCTATTTAACTTTAATCAAGGAGAGTGAGGTCACATGGGAAAGATCCTGGGTTCACATCCTGAGACCTCCCTGAACACACTGAGCATGCATGAGTGCCAATGACCTACCCTGCTATGACTCAGTGGTACACTGTGACTGTGCTGTGAATATTTTCTTGGGGGTCTCTTTCTCTCTTTCTCCCATGGAAAAAATGAATTCATAAATGTAAAACTATTTTTAAAGAAGAGATGAGGTCATTAGTTAGGGTAAGAGACAATGAATGGAATATATGGAAAGTGTTCCCTAACTTCTCCATGTATAATAAACTAACTCCCCTATGCCCCTACTATGTCCCTTAGAAACCTATTTTGCTTAAAGTCACTCAGGTTCATCTATCTGCTCTGCTAATGTGAGAATTTCGAAGTCAGGATTTTTTTGGTTGGTTTGTTTTCTTTGGCAACCTCTGTGTTTAGAACAGGAGTTTATAGCAAGTAGCAGATAGCAGTCTTTTATGGTAAACTGGATTATTTCTCAAGCTGACCACACTGATAAATGTAGCTCAATACATAAAAGTAACACAGAAGCACAGACATTGTTTTAAAAATGCATTTAAGCAGTGTCAAATGTACAAATGTCACTGTACAAATGCATAGATAAACATTGAACATGTAAAAAATATTTCCTTAGATATAGCTGGTTAACCATATCCTAGACCTAAAAGAAAACTTGATAGATGTTTTAAAATGATAGAGATTTCTTAATTGCACCCAAGTTGCAAACTAATCTCTCTGAAAAAATGTATTTTAATGTAAAATAGGATAATTTAACAATCCAGTTATGTCAGAATGAATAGCAATCTAGATCAGAAGAAAAGGGATGATAATTTAAGATGGTTAGTTTTAATTTTTATACTCTAGGATAGCCTCTAATTCCAATTTACAATACAGTTATATTTTTAGCAAATCATTCTTTCTCTACTAAAGTACTCATTTACACTTGCCATAATTATAATATATGGTATTAATACACAACATGGTATCATTGTTTTTGCTCTTATGTACATGTAGATACCAAAATGTACCTCAAAAAGATAGAGTTAAATGCAGCAATCTACACTAATAAATTTTTTGGTGGAGGTTTTAAAAGCAACTCAATTGCTGAAAAATAAATGAGGAAATAGATATATTGATTTTTCACAGATGTCTTCATAAAAGGTCAGTTTCATAAAAGGTTTTACATCACCAAAATAAAAATGACTCATGAGGATACCGTAATAAGGGTATTAAAGATAATAAGTTTTTCATAAAAAGTTTTTCAAACTGTATTTTTATATTTTATATTAATTAAATCTTTAATTGAAATTGACAAATACCATTTTCATAGGGAAAGTCTGTTCACATATGCTGTAACCCAGTGATGTTTAAGATATAATAATAACACTTGCTAATTATTTTAGATTCAGTGTTTAGCATATGACTCAAGCTCTTTTTATTTTTTTTCCAGAAAGATTTTTGCTATAGAGATTTTTGCTGGAGAGACAGAGACAGACGGAGAGACAGAGACAGACAGAGACACAAAGAAAGAAAGAAATCGCCTCCACCACACTCCTGCCAGGGGGATGGCCATGCTGCAATCCCTTCTCACCTGTTCTTCACTCGGGATTTTGGGAACACACACACATGTGTCCAGTGTGAGTTTTAAGCTTCCAGGTCTAGGACTTGAACCATGGTCAACTGCATGGGAGTCCAGTGATATAACTATTACCTCATCTGCTGGTGCCTAAGACTCACTTAATCTTAAAAATCATGAGTGTCACAAGGATCAGTAGGTGCCATGGAGGTTAAGTTACTGGATCCCACATGGCCACTGTGTGGTTCACGTCACAGACCCTGTAGCTTCAGAATCACTCTGGGCACATGTGTACGTGTGCTCAAAATCCCAAGAGGAGAATGGAGACGTGATTGTAGCATGACTATCTCTCTAGAGGGGGTGGGTATCTCACTTTCCCTTTCTCTCTCTGGCAAGCACAGCACCCTATAGCAAAACCTAAAACAAACAAACAAACAAAAAACACTCATGATACCAGATTTTATTATTCCTGCTTTACAAATCAGTGAATGAAGACAGATTAAACAATGATCTGATCCAAACAATTTCAGCAGTACTCTATATTTAGCTCTATTAAATGCTCTTAATCAAATACAGCACTTTACATCTGAGAATTGTTTAAAATTCTTGCACTATATTTGAGCATCCGTCATATTATAATCTCTCTGAGGAAAACAATTCCATGTGCATACTGTAATACAATTCATGTCTTGTGATGGCTACCTTGAATAACTGTATGCGTATACACATAATTAGAAGATGTTTGACTTAAAAGAACAATATTGACAAGATAAATATTATTTTCAGAAAGGGCAGGATGGAGTAGGCCTAGTTCGAGGAACAGGTTAACAAGTATAAAGAAATCTTAGATAACAAAATGCTAATTTCCATATCTGTAGTCTGTTCTGCACTTTTTTTTTTAATTTGCCAGAAGACTCATGTGCTCTCCAGACAGAGAAGCACAGAGAGAGATAGAGACAGAGAGCGAACCTTCCCAAACGGCATGGCCACGCTGCAATCCTCCCTCCTCCATTTATCCCTCCTTTCAGTACTATGGGCACACACAGGCACACACACGGCATTTTTTATTTTTTTTTTCCCCAAGCTGCCCATTTGGGACTTGAACTGCCCAGTCTGGTATGTGAGATCCATTTGACTTAACAAACAGAACTGGCTGGCCTAATCTGCCATATACTTTTTTTTTCCCCTTTGGAAAGTATGTTTGCCATAGGGCACATGCACTCACCAGAGAGATGGAGAGACGAAGAAAAAGAATGAGAGAAATCCCTCCCAATCCGCAGACGGCCATGCTGCAGTCCTCTCTCCTACATTCTCCTCTTGGTATTTTAGACTTGCAAGCACATACACCTGGCATGAATTTCAAGCCACCGGGTCCAAGATGTGAATGGCCATCAGCCACGCAGCAGTCCAGCACTCTAACCACCATACCACTGCTGGCCCTGTCATATGTTTTCGTCATACATCATATGCTACAGCTAATTTTGGAGAAAAAAATCCTAGAGATTGAATTTAAAAGTAAAATGCATGCATGCTTAAATGTTGACAGTGTTATAGAAGGCTCCAAAAAAACCTATAAATTCATACTCTCATTGTAGCAGTATAGAAATGCCGGTATCTGTGTACCCTTCTTTTGTTTTAAAGATTTTACTTAACTTTATATATTTATTTATTCATTCATTTAAATTTGATGAGAAAGAGAGAAAGTGGGAAAGCAAGACACCAGGTCTGGGACACAAACTGTGGTCAGCCATGTGGGAATCCAGTGCCCTTAACCACCATGCCACCTGCTGGTCCCCTGTGTACCCTTCTTAAAATTAGTTGTTACTAGTATTTTACTTTGGCTAATATGATGGTGAATAGCTAAATGTTGTTTTAATTAGCATTTTCTGATTTACTCATAAGTTTAAAAATCTTCTCTAATACTAATTAGCCATCTGTATTTCACTTCTTAAATTTCTTGTTGGTATCGCTTGTACATTTCTAATTGAGGTATTAGAGTTTTTATTACTGTACTTTAGATTATTTTTAATTAACGATTTCTGTTTTTTGCAATGAATATTTACAGTCTGTCACTGGTCTGTCAAAATAAAGGAATGTTTTATTTTTAGAAAATAAAATCTGTCTTTCTTTCATGATCAGATATCTAGGCTTTATGTTCTCATAACTGAGATTATTTTCTTCTTACTAAGATAATAAAAAATACTTGTCTAAAATCTCTCCAAAAAAAAAAGAAAGAAAGAAAGAAAGAAAGAGAGAAAGAAAAAAATAAGGGGGGTAAGGTTCTGGGGCCCAGAAGAGAGAATAGCAGTAAAATCTTAAAAAATAAAATAAAATAAAAATAAAAAATTCCCCCTGACTTTTGTAATTATTTTTTTCTGTAAATTACTTTACAATTGAGTGTGATGTAGTCACACTCCCTCATTCTCCATTTTATTTTAACCAATTTCTCCATATATTATTTGATGACTAGATCATGTTTTTCCTGATGGTTTTAACTGCCACGTTATTGATAAACTTAATCTCTATCAATGTATGTGTCAGTGTCTTGACTTTGTTCAATTCATTTATTTTTCTACTCCTGAACATTGCTGTCAACATAATGACTCTGAAGGTCTGGGAGTTTTCACAATGCCTGGTACCAGTATATGGCCAGGATTCACTTACTAGATTTTTTTTAGTCAGAAAGTATCAGCCTAGCAACAATATGATTCATATTTTAGTTACCATGGTATCACAACTACAAGGAATTGAAAAAAGTACAAACTTTGCTGCTATCACTCCTAATGGACAACATGCTCAGTGGTTATTATAGATATGGTATTTAGTTCATAAATAGCAAATTATGTAGTTGTATTGCCTCTGTATCCTGCAGTAACAAACTCTTATGTCACTTTATGGAAAATGGTTAATCGCTGTGTCCTCTGTGGTATAGTACCAAACAAACCAGATTGCAAAGCTGAAAGCCTCATGGTTCAAGTTTACAGCCCAGTGGGTCTGAAAGGAATTGCAGCATGACTCAGCACTATGGAGGGTGCTTCTCTCTCTCACATGCACACATTCTAATATAAAGAAAACAAAAAACAGTTAATCAAAACAGTGAATTGGTCAAGAAAGAAAGTGTAGTCAAAAATTTGAAAGGGTTGATACTAGAAGTGAAACTGGACACACCTCAAAGGTTGAAATTGGACACAGAAAGCAAAGACAGGATGAGATTTACACCTAAATAAATCTGTGTTACAAATCATACTGAAAATTACTAATATATTCACAAAATAGTTTATAACCCACAGAATATACCTGATAAAAGTCTTTTGAAGACATTTTTCTTTGCTTCCTGTGATAGAAAAGGAGCCCAATGAATCATAAATATTGTTAAAATATCAGTTATAACAGGGTTAAAAAAGTTGACATGGGCATAGGCTAATTATATTTTTCAGTCATTAAAGAGAAAAAAATATATATTTACTTAAAAGAGATAAAAATCAATTGAATATTAAACCTCAACTGTCTTTATTCCTCTAATTATGATATTCATATTTTTATCATTTTGTTTCTCTATGAAGAAGAAACTTAGGGGGCAGCAGCTAGCATAATGGCTATGTCGCTGGACTCCCATGTAGTCGACCATGGTTCGAGTTCTGGACCCAGTGGCTTAAAACTCATGCTGGGCACGTGTGCATACGTGCCCAAGATCCCGAGAGGAGGATGGAGGAGAAGGGATTGCAGCGTGGCCATCCTCCCCTGGGGAGGATTTCTCACTTTCTGTCTCTCTGTCTCTCTCTGTCTGGTGAGCACATGTACCCTACAGCAAAAATTCTAAAAAAAAGAAAAAAAAATTATTCAAATGTTAACTTGTAGATATTACATTAAAAGTGGAATTCATTCATTCATTCATTCATTCATTCCAAGCTTTAGGGTGAATGCACGTTATGGAGAGATAGAAAGAGACAGAGAGACAGAAAGAAACAGAGAGACAGAAGTAGAAACATCACCCCCCAGGGAAGATGGTCACACCACAACCCCTTCTCCTCCTGAGATTTTGGACATACATGCACATGCATCTGGTGTGTTTTAAGCCACATGATCTGGGACACGAAATATGGTTGACTATGT
This sequence comes from Tupaia belangeri chinensis, assembly GCF_000334495.1. NCBI lineage: Eukaryota > Metazoa > Chordata > Mammalia > Scandentia > Tupaiidae > Tupaia > Tupaia belangeri. The sequence continues at coordinate 3,635,152 of NW_006159759.1, forward strand.
GGGAATCCAGAGACATAGGAATTTATTTTTTTAAATTAACATAAATACATTCTATGGTTTGGTCTCTAATAATGCAATGATCATTATATATTCCACATTAAAATTCAAAAAAGTATTAAAATAATAATATATGTAATTTATCCATTGGAATATTTTTTCTTTTTCTTATGAATAATAATTTCTTCACAGTAAGATACAATATACCCCCATGAAAATATCTAAAATGTATTTTTGGCTAAAAGTGCCAGAAGATTGCCAATCTTTCTCACTCAAAATTGAAAGAATTTTTGAGATCAAGGCAAAAAGAAAAGAGGATGATGATATTAATCAATCCACAGAGAAAGCTGTCACAGTATAAATAGATTTAATAAAAAATAATTATCTCAATTCCCCCATTTGTGTCTTACCATACATGCACATGTGTACACATGCACATGTATATACACATGTGTCACATACAACCTATTATCTTCCTAGGATGTTGAAAGAAGATCCTTGAAAGGATAGTTCTTTCATTATTTTTAAAATTTCTCTAAGGTTTGACCATGGGTGTGTACATTCTCCAAAGAGACAGGGAGACAGTGAGAGAGAAAGTGAGAAATCATTCCCTGGGGTGATGGCCATGGCACAATCTCTTCTCCATTCTCCTCCTAATATTTTGGGTAAGTATGCACATGCACCTGGCATGATTTTCAAGCTGCTGGGTCCAGGACTTGAATTGCAGTCAGCCAAGTGGGAATCCAAAGCCTTAACCATCACACCACTTACTACTGGCCTGAAAGGACAGTTAACCTATGGGTATGAATTGTTTTGGTAAAACAACAAACCAACATCATCTTCTAAAATTGCCATTATCAAATATTTATCTGAAAAAAGCCAAAGAGCAATCAATGCCTTTTGCTTCTCAACTGAATATTTTAAATTTTGAACCCTCATCTGTGTTTCTGAGGAAAAAATAAAATTCATTGAACACTTGTTATTCGAGTTTCATTTTTTTCCTACTATTTGCCTCTCAAACAGACTTACTTCGATTCATACTGTGATAAGGAAACAATATTTTCTTAAATAAAGACCTTCCAAAATAAAGCTTTTGATAATCTCTTTTCAGTCTATATAAGGGGACATCAAAACTTCGTGGACAAAAGGAATTACAGCACAAGTTTATTTTGGTAAGAAACTTCTGAAATCCATGTGTAGTTTATTTCATAATAAATATTTCCATGAATATTTTGAAAACCCATGTACATGAAATAGCCTAAATCTAATATTTCTTCTATGTGCCCAGGATTGGCCTAGGGCTAAGGGAAATAAAAACTATCTTATCCACAAGGAAATTGGCCTCTCTCATTTTAAATGTAAGGAAAAGCACTTTCCTTGTCTTTAAACGGAATTGAATATGACTGCTATTTTACTTTCACAACAAAGTATTCTTATTAAATCTTCCTCTTTTTCACATTTTAAGATAATCAAATACGACAATTTATTACTACTCTCTGACATTTCCCCTCATTATATAATGTAATTACTTCTTCAAAATAAAAATGTGATAAAAAATTTCTTCAAGAATCCAATTAATTATTGTCTTCTTCAAACATGATTTTAAGGCAAAAGCAGAATGAGATGCACTTAATTTATATCAGCTGATGAATATATTGATAAATCTTGAATTACTATTCTTCCTCTACTGAAGGAAAATACACTTGTCAGCATTAGTGATGTATTTTATTTTTATGAGAATCGTCAACAAGATTTGATATATCCTTCATAAAAAGTATGAGCAGACATTGTGTAAGACTGACACACCAGATAATGTAAATATTTCACATGGAGTGAGCTGTGAACCTAAGGCAACCAGGGATAAACTAATAAAATGAAAGTCATTTATAATTTAAAAGAATAACTTATGCAGCCATCATTACTGCTTCTAGAGAGTAACTTCTAAAATACCACCAAACAACAATAACTACTTTTAAAACAAGTTGTTCTGGGGTCAGTAAATGGTATGGTGGATTCTCAAGAAGACAACCATGGTTTGAGTCCTGGGCCCAGCAGCTTGAAAATCATGCCAGATATTTGTGTACATATGTGTCCAAAAATCCTAAGAGGAGAATGTTGGAGATGAGACTGCTATATGGCCAACCCCACTAGAGGATGATTTCTCCCTTTCCCTCTCTCTGTCTCTTTCAGGCAAGAGTACCTGCCCTCTGGCAAAAACCTAAAAAAACAATGTTCTATAAGACTGCATTCAAGACATGACTGTATATAATTATTACACTTACATATGAGTCATTATCTTAATTTATTTATATTTACCTTTAATTATTTAAACTGTGAACTCTTTTTTCTCTTTTTCTTGTTATTAAATGTTTTTTTTTTAAAAAAAAATAAAAGAAAAACAAAAGTATGGGCCAGCTTAGTGGTGCAGTGGTGACGGCTGCTCGATGGATGCTAAATCCACATGGAAGACTGCAGATTGAGCTCCCCTGTTGATCTGTAAACACTGGGTGAGAACCCATGATTCTAACTCGGGAGGGGATTGCCATGTGAGACCCCATGGAGGGCATCTTTTCCTTTTTCTCTCTGTCTCTCATTTTGTGAAATAAATAAACAAACATTTAAACTTTGGGGTCAACTTCAAAAATGTATGGCCCTGTAAGGGGAGACAGCTATAGATATGACCAGTTTGAAATTCTGAAAATGATAATAACTATACTTTTAATTATGTGGGAGTGGGGTGCAGTGGGGTCTTTAAAATATTCATGGAAAATATATATTATGAAAAATTATGCATAGATTTCAAATTGATTTTTTGCACCAAAATAAACCCGTACTTTAATTCCATCTTCCACACATTTTGAGAGACAAATAACCAAATTTAATGAGTTAGAGAGATCATAATTAACTGATTATTAGTGATTATTAAGCTGTTGGCCTCAGTAGTCTTCTGTATTATAATGCTGACAGGTTATTTGTGTGCCTTAATAATCATGATTCTGTACAGCTAGCATTCCAAAATAATTAAATCAATTAACAAGTCTCTTCATCATAAAAGAAATGCAATGATCTATAAAAGGTTAAATTTGGTGAGGATCCTTCTATTTTAATAATATTTATTCAATATTCTCCAGCAAAACGGAATCCCAGGCAACTCGTATTGACTCTTATCTCCTTCCTTTCACATTTGTGTTCTTCTCTGCATTTTTTTTCTGTTCTTTTTTCCTTTCAGCTCTTGCCCAATCTGCCTCAGTGGAAGCCCTCAGGCCCTACAGCTGAGACAGGAGCCTTATAACCACATATCCTACAATGTTTGAGCTTTGCGTCACAGGCAGCTAAAGCTAATGCCTTTACTGGCCAGAACATTCACTCCTATTTCTTTTTTTCTTTTTTCTTTTTTTACTTTTAATCAATGTGTACCATTACGGCACGCCAAATGAATTTCCCCATCATTAATGTACTGCATATCAGTCCTGTCAAAGACATTACCATATACATTATAATCAACACATTTCTATTTCTTAAAAAGTTATACTTTAGACCATCAGTAAAATCCTGACAATAACTCTAATAATTATGGAGAAAAGAATTGGTCAGAGTTGCTCTGCCATTTTTCTCTATAGTTAGACTCATAGAGTACTGAGATTAAAGGTTATGGGCAATATATAATATATAGATGTAAAATCCTCCTGTAGAATAGCTTTTTTTAAATTGGAGGTAGAGCAGTTGACAGGGATAAAGTTTAGAATATTAAAAACAACAGCTTTATATTAAATATGGCCATATACACATAACATTTCAATACTTTAACACTTTTTGGTTCTATCCATTTTTTTCAAAATGAGGAGAATGGATACTACAGATTTCAAAGAATTAAACAAGGTTACCAAAACAAACAAATAAAACACTTAGCAAACAAACAAAAAAGGTTACATTGAAGAAGAACATGTATGTTTGTGAGTATGTGTGAATGTGTCTGCACATATACCTATATACATCAAATGTATTAAAGCACTGGGGAGATAAAAATAGTTGTTGAAAGAAAATAAACATGAAAATCTTTACTATTGTCAAAGTTCATAAAAAAATCAGTTATTTCAATGTAAAGTATCAACTCATTCCTTTTCAGGATGAAGTTTACACAAACAAATACAGTCAAAACTTGAAGAGATATATAATTCTTTCAGGGCAGACAAAACATTAAATTTTTTAATGTGGTAAAAATATTATACTACCTAATTAAAAATATAAAATATCGTGTTTAATTTTATTAAATACTTTTTATTTTTACTGACATGACTGGTTAGGAAGGTATCCCATTCTACTGTCTTGCATAAATCATTCCATGAAATAGTTACTTCAAAAATTAACATATAAAATGTTAGAATTCATCACTGAATTACCACCATGTATTAAATGCAATGCAGCATCAGGATTTTAAGAATAAAAATATCATTTTTGGGCAGTCAGTTAAGTGACATAGGAGGTCTCTATAGTTTTTCACCTACATAATTTCTCTGTAAATGATGATGTAAACATATAAATGTTTCTACTTTAGGAATTATCAGAGAAAGAACAAATATTAGAACATTCCCCTTAAAAAATAATCACATTCAGCAGCTCAGCTTGGAAAGACTGTCATTCTGCTTATGAAAACGAAACCCAGAACTTTCAGTCTATTGTGACTTGATCTCTCAAACATTTATCATAAATAATTTAAACTGTGTTAAATTTGTCCTACCCTTTGGTGTAAAGTCATAGCATTATTTTTGAAAGTTTATTTCTTTGTGAAAAATAAATATAGGATATCATTTCAGAAGTAAAATTTTAAATATAAAATATATTTCTATTTGCATTTGTGTTTTTTCCTTATACTTTAATATTCTGACACTTTTCCTTAATAAAATCCGTTCATTTATATTCTGGTTATTCCTTTATTTATTTATTTATCTATCTATCTATTTATTTATTTATTTTTGGAGAGGTTTTTGCTATAGGGCGCATATGCTTGCCAGAAAGACAGAGAGACAGAGAGATAGAAAGCAAGAAATTGCCCCCCAGGGGGGATGGCCACAACGCAATCCCTCCTCCTCCATTCTCCTCTCGGGATCTTGGGCACCACGCACACGTGCCTGGCATGAGTTTAAGCCACCGGGTCCAGGACTCGAACCACAGTCGGCTACATCGGAGTTCAGCGACATAGCCATTATGCTAACTGCTAGTCCCCCTGGTTATTCCATTATAATTAACACATGATCATGGTAAATGTAGCAGAAAGATCATTTCAACTTTCTCTGCTTTTAACAATGATTTTTTTAGTTAACAGAGCAATAATTACACATCACTTCAGTTATCATACTTAAGTAAGAGAAAAAGAGAATTTTGTTTTGATTTTAGTTGTGTCCTGTTCTAGATAAGCTACCGACAGGTAGATTAAAAGAAAAGTAATATGGGCCAGCCAGTTAGCATGGTGTTTAAAGCAGCTAGATCCCACAGGGCAGACTGCACAGTTTGAGTCCTAAATCTAGAGGCTTGGAAAATACACTGGGTATGTGGCAATGCATTCCCAAAACCAGACAGGACAAAAGGATTGTGGCATGGCTATTCCCCCTCAGGGTGATTTCTTCCTTTCTCTTTGCCTCTTTGGTGAATATACTCACCCCATAGCAAAAAAAAAAAAAAAAAAAAAAAAAAAAAAGAAAGAAAAGGAAGATAACTAAAAACAGTCTAAAAGTCTAAGTCTAAGTCAGGCTTAGAAATAATCACAATGTCAACTGATATTTAAAAAATCTGTATTTATATAGCTTTTCATATAAGACAAAATACTGTTTTATAGCTTTTCATATAAGACAAAATACTGTTCTCCTTTTCATTTTATTTTCACTACAGTTCTTAACACAGTTTTAAAGAATTATTTATTCAATTTATTTATTATTTTTATGATTATTATTTTACTTTGCTTACTTTGCTACAGGGCACATGCATTCACCAGAAAAGAGGGACTGAGAGAAAGACAGAGAGAAATAGAAAGTGAGATAGCAACCCACCAGGTTCAGTACTTGAACTGCAGTCAGCCATGTGGGAGTCCAGCGCCTTAAACACCATGCCACCTGCTCACCCAACACTTTTTTTTTTCTTTAAATAAGAGAAAGAGAAAGGTATTTTGACGGGATCTCACCATGTTGCAGTCCTTTTGCCTCAGTTTTTGAGCTAGGACCACAGACACACAGCACAGACCCCAGCCTGTTCAAGTCGGGCCAGCACAGGGGTGCCTTTTTTGCATGTACCATGGCTGCTGGGTTTCACACATCTTTTAAAAGGAAAAAAAAAATCCTTTATTATTTATGTTCTCACACTGTAAAATTAATAGGATTAGTTCATTGAAAATTACTAATATCGGTAAATATTAAATTATTTTTCCTCATTTTTCCCTGAAAAATGTTAATTGCCAAGGTGTTGCTTTAGCAGTGTTTATGTTTAGCGCCCTACTTTCTAAGTTGCTATAAATTATCATTATTGATATAACCACTATTTCCTGCTCCTTAGCAAGTTAGTCTCTCCGACTTAGTATACATATGGTACTTTGTTTATTCTGTGGTAGGTTAAATCTACAGATGAAAATGTTAAGGATTATGCATACGTTTTGTATTCAGTATAACTTGAACATGAACAAGGACTAAATATTTATAATACACAATTTATCTTCATAGCAGTCTGCAAGTAGAGATAAATTATATTACTGTATATTCTATAACTTCAATATCACTCACTTTTGCCTTTCCCTGAATTCTTCCTTAGATCCTCTCCAATCTTCTGGAGTTTCTATTGTTGTTGTTTTAATTTGTGATAGGGAACATGTGCTCCCCAGAGAGAGAGAGAGAAAAAAAGCTGGGGAGGGGCACCAATGGGACATGGTCACTCCACAATTACTCCTCTTCAACTTCTCCATCTTTTTTGGATTTGTGGAATGCATGCACACACTACTGACATGCTCTTCATGCTGCCAAGGCTGGGATTTGAAATGTGAGTTGGCCATGTGGGATCCTTAATCAGCAGGCTATGAGGCAACCCTCTAATCTTCCTTTCAAGTGAGAAATACTCCATAAATATTTAACAATTTATATAATTCAGTATGTCACTTTGATAGTAATTGCTAAAGTTAAATAGCTTGGTCAATTAGAGGAGGATGTTAATGAGCTAAGTGACATACAGGGATTAAATGTATAAAATAAAATAATAATAATAATAAAAGATTTTATATGCACACACATCCATTAAGTTTATATCTAAAATAAATCCACTGTGTGAACCAAAACTGTTCAAATATTGTGTGCGAGGATAAAAGACGAGATGGCTACCTAAATCTAATCACCACTACAAAATATGAATCAGGACCAGACAGGGGTCAGTTACAAAATGAACCCTCTTCATAGCTGACCTACATGAGAAGTCTCCACACCTGGGTTTAGTGATGTCTTGGACTATGCTACGTATAAGAGTATTCATGATCTAGGCCTGGCTGAGGCTTGGAGTGGATCACAGCACTGAGACCCTGTGGGTGTATTGCCTTTCTCTCTGCTTCTTGTTCCTGGAAGAAACAGAGTGAACTTTAAAAAAAAATCAATATATTTGTTTTGAGGGTTTTCTTCATTTGATTTTTATAACACTTCTTCAGCTAGAAATACATTTTTGTCTTCCTTTTAGGTTGAATAGACTGAAAGTGAGAGAGTTGATCTTCACAAGGTCATACAGCTAATGAACTGAGGAATAACCACTAGCTCCACTGTCTATGGAGCCCCAGCCTCTTGTGATTATCATCCTCATCATCGTAGGTTTTAAAAGGGATAGTAATGGTTGTTATTTGAGCTGATATGTCTTTCAGCTACTAAAAAGGAACTCAGATCTAATTTGGAAAGATAAGTAGAGCAAAATAAGATACTCTAAGTACTTAAAATTAGATGCAATTCAGAGTAGCAAGAACATTGCCTAGAGGCTACTGACATTTAATTTTAATTCCAGTCAGGACAAACTGGATTGTAAAAGAGGAATTATCTTTCACACAGATAAAATGGACAAAGATCACAGAATTCTTAAAATATATTTATCTATTTTATGAAATAAATAATGGAAAACAATTCAGCCAATGAAATTTGAGAGTCTAATCTTAGAGTCTTTTGTATTAGAACATTTTTGTTAGTAAACGTAATTTTAAAATTTATCCATTGGCATCACGAAATGGACACAAAATTCACATTATAATTTTCAAAGTTTTTGATATTTGTTTTTATTGAGATATAACATTAAAATTTCCTTTCTGTGAAGTAATCATAGGTGAGACCACTTCCTAATTTATAATATTTCCTTCTTTTTGTCACCCAATTTTATAAATTTCTTAGCAGAGGAAGGTAAAATTAGTCACAAGTACCATTTCAATAACAACCTACATTTCTCAACCACAACAAACACACTTGTTTACAATGGCAATTTAAATTATTCTTACAAGCTTTCTACCGTGCTGTGGGCAATATATGATAGTAAAATGAATTACATCCAGAAGTAAACAACGGAAAGCTGGAAAAACAAACATTAATTATATATATAATTATTCCTCAGTCTGCTGATTCTTCAACATTTCTATTTATTATAAATAATATTTATTTTTATTATGTATTTATTTATTCATTTATTTTAATTTGACCCAAGAGAGAAACAGAGAGAGAAGGAAAGTGAGAAAGTAAGCTACCTGGTCTGGGACTCAACCCATGATCAGCCACATGGGAGTGTCCAGTGCCTTAACTATCATGCCACTTGCTGGCCCCAGGAATCATCTATATCTTTTAAGCTTCCAATTTTCCAAGATGGATACTTCCATAGATTGCTTGCAATTGTGCTGGCTGCTCTTCCTCTCTCTCTGTCTCTCTCTTCAAATTTTGAGATCTTTTCCCAACTCTTCTAGAATTTACTCTCTTCCCTAACTCCATAGCCTCTTCAGATGCATTTATCCTGTCCCATTATTTCAAATATTATTTATATCCTGATGATCTCTAAATCCATACCTGTATGCACAATTGCTTGGATATCATCATTTTTGTTTCTAACACATCTCACAAATTCCACAGTTTCAATGTCTAAAACGATACCCTTGTTCTCAGTCTTCAGCTTTCTCCTTATCCAGTATCCCTGTGTCAGCAACCAGTATTCCATCCACAACTTTCCTCTAAACAAAACACACAGACAATCCTAAAGTCTTATCTCACTCTCTATACTCAATCATTTAATTATATTAACTTTATAAATATTAATCAGCATATGTTTACTTTAGCCAACTCCGCTACTCTCAGTGCCCAGAAAGATTCATGATTTCACATCTAAACTTTGTTATCCATCTGCCAGTTTCCATTGCTCCTCAAGTGAAGTTTATTTTCCACAGTCATTATTCATTGCCCTTGCCTACTGTGCTTTGTTTTTGTGTATATATTCGTTTCTGTGTGTGTGTGTGTGTGTGTGTGTGTGAGTAGTTTGAATTAACTTGTCCTTTTAACTTCTTTTCATTGCCACTGGCTATTCAAATTCTCAAGACAATAATTCATATCCTTACTTTCTGGAACTAGTTTTCTAAAAATGCTGATTTCTTATTTTCTTCTCTAAATCCTCCTTTAGGTTAAACAATTGTTTTAAAGGTTTTTGCCATAAGGCACATGTACTTGCCTGAGAGAGACAGAAAGAGGGAAAGTGAGAAATCATCTCCAAGGGAAGATGGCCATGCTGCAATCCCTTCTCCTCCAGTCTCCTCTCAGGGTTTTGGGCATGTATGCACACACACTCGGAGTGGTTTTCAAGTCACTGTCCAGAACATGAAGTGTGGGTAGCCATGTGTGAATCCAGTGCCTTAACCAACACACCACCTGCTGGCCCAAAATTGAACAGTTTTATTTTCTGATCTTTTATTTATTTATTTATTTATTTTTTTGTGATTAAGTTCTGAGATGTGTGCTATTTCAATATACTCCTCTGGACAAATAATTTTCTTAATAATAACATGCATCCAGAAGTTCCTTTGCTTTAGCATAGTTAACATTTGGAAATATTTAGTAAAACAGTCCTGTTATTTATGTTAACTTTTTGGGTGAGTAAATATATAATATTATCTAGACTATAAAAACTTAAAATAGATTAGAATTTACTCTGGATTCATATTCTTAAAATTGTTTGGCCAAAGAATGAATAAATGATTGCCAGTTTGTAAGAGTCCCTGAAATTAAAATAAGATTTTAAACTGTGATTTAGTCAGTTACTATTCCACAAAGACACTAACTTTTATTTATAAAATTTAAATCTATGGAAATGAGTGTCAAATTGGTGCTATATTCTAACATCTCTTATTCTGATTGAGTAATTTTATAAATATGCAGGTTTGGGGGAAATAAGAAAATACTACATGGACTCTGTCATCAGGTTCTCTCTCCAAGGTCTAAAGTTCCCAATATAGTATTTCTGATCTCCAACCCTCCCCTGGGCTCCAGAAAGTTGTTTAAATAGTCTTTATCCCGTAGGATGTCATTGCAAAATATGTACTATGTGTGCAAAAACAAACAAACAAAAAGACAATTTGTTGTGACTGGAACTGGTTGGAATGCCAGTTGTGATGAATTTTCATACTTGTTAAAACAATATTTTTCTAAATCCTCAAGATGTCATGCTTAAGATCACCAAAAAGGGTAAAGTTAGTTATATACAAAACTTGGTATGGTCAACTATGTAATTAGCCACAGTTTGCTGCCTGACAAAGAAGTATTTCAATGAATACATGAAAGTTAGAAAAAGAACTGGCAAAAGGGATGGAGGGAAACAGGGCTCAATAGAGGTCTGGAGAGAGAGAGCAAAAGG
>NW_006159759.1:3646048-3648278 GCF_000334495.1 Tupaia belangeri chinensis
GATAGAAAATGCTCACCCCAAAGATTCCACTGCATATATATACAAAGCAATCTCTCCTCTATGCCAAAAATCTCAGGACTCATTAATTCTTTGCTTTTCTATTTTCTTCGTGTATATATATATATATATATATATATATGTGTGTGTGTGTGTGTGTATACACAAGTACACTTTTAAGCTATGAAAGAGAAGTGAATTATTTGTAGATCATTTTACAGCTATATATCTCCCTCTCCTTCACATCTGTTTTGTCTATTTTTTAACAACTTCTGTCTTTGAAGTTATCTGATAAAATTTGATAACACTAAAAATTTAAACACAATAAAATTTTGGAATAAATTTGAATGATCTGTTTTTCATATAAAATTCTCTACTTTTGCTCATATTTTTCCAAATTACTAATATGATTCGAAATTATGACATTTAGTGTACTTAATTAGTCCCTCTGCTCCAGTTTATTTTAAAGGAGTTTAAGGAAACTATTAAAATAGAAATGTAAAGTAAAAATTGTGGAAATGAAGAGGATAAGCATTCAAATAATGAGTGGTAATGAGATCTGAGTTTTTTTGGTAAACAAAACAGGATATATATTATCAATTGCACAATTTTTATGTCTAATAGAAGGGTGTATATCTTTTTTATTTGTTTGTTTGGAGAGATTTGTGCTATAGGGCATGTGCACTTGTCAGAGAGACAGAGAGACAGAAAGTGAGAAATCACCCCTCCCACCCTGAGGGGATGACCATGCTGCAATCCCGTCGCCTCCGTTCTCCTCTCTGGATCTTGGGTACGCACGCACACACGCCTGGTGTGAGTTTAAGCCACCAGGTCCAGGACTCAAACCATGATAGACTACATGGGAGTCCAGTGACATAGCCATTACATCAACTGCTGGTCCCTTAGAAGGGTGCCTATCTAACATATATTTTCAATCTATTAATGATGGGAGGTTTTTATTTAATCATTAAAAAATGTCCCTGACATTGTTATGTATTTTTTTTAAAAAAAATCACTCACTACCAAGTAATATAATTGCCAAGTGCTGTACATCAAACCTGCCAACAGAAATTTTTGTTTTACTTTAGACATGAACTTCTTCAAGCTACTTATTTCTAAAAACAGAAGAGGAACACTTAATGAGACAAATTTTAAAAAGTTATAAGATGATAAGCTCGTATTAACATGGGAAAAATAGAATATTGTAAAACTAAAGAAGTCTCGATACAGTTCCATTTAATCCTATAAATGCTTTTCAGATGCTCTTAACTGATATCAAATTAACCTATTTGTATTTATAAACAGATTTTTAAAAAGTAAAAACACATTTACAAAGTATTTTCTCTTTAAGTATTACATTTTATATTTTAGAAATTATTTATTTTTATTCATTATTTATTTAATTTACTATTTTATTTATCATTATTATTTTTCTTTAAGTAACCAGAGAGAGAGAGGAAAGTGAGAAGAAAAGGACATACACCATGTCTGGGACTTGCACCAGGGTTGACCATGTGGGAATCCAGTGCCTTAACCACCATGCCAACTGCTGACCCAGTATTACATTTTATTCAGAGCACTCTGTATCTCAGGCAATCTTTCTATGCAAAATTTAGCAAATATAATACTTCTTGCTCTTTCCTCTTTTATAGACCTATCCTTGTACAAGTTCGCATGCTGAGTATACTAGTTACTTTGTTCTTTAGTTCTATACCCATAATATTATTTGCTACCATATCCATTTTTTGCTCAGAGCAGGAAACGGAAAAAAAAAAAGACTCTTCTGGAGGTAAAACATTTGACTTATGGCCAGCTTCATTTATGTTTTGTCAAGACTAAGTTTTTAAAAAAATTATCTTTAAGCCAATAAAATTTATGTGTATTCAGCAGATAGAGACTTTATTTATACTTTAATACTTTCTAATGCTATTTGTAGGTTTTTGGAGTTTATTATTTTAATCAAATTAATGAGGTAGTAAAAGAGAAGTAGTTTCTTTGCACAAGTTTTGAATTCTCATTTCTCTCAAGTTTTATAACTACTGCATAATGAATAAATTTTACATAAATACTCCAGTGTTGTTGCAACCATCACTTTAAGTGTAAAACACAGACTATAATGTATCTCAACATTATTTGGAAATAAAGAATAGGCTTACTTTGGTTTAATAATTATAAGTAATGGAAGGTATATATATATATATATATATATACACACACACACATATATATATAT